>NW_006921914.1:1598166-1603742 GCF_000298275.1 Orycteropus afer afer
TGCTTCCATGGGCACTGGTTGTGGATACAAGTAAAATAAAATCTTTGACAACTTCAATGTTTTCTTCATTTATCATGATGTTGCTTATTGGTCCAGTTATGAGGATTTTTGTTTTCTTTATGTTCAGATGTAATGCATTCTGAAGGTTATAGTCTTTGATCTTCATCAGTAAGTGCTTCAAGTCATCTTCATTCTTAGCAAGCAGAGTTGTGTCATCTGCAAATCACAAGTTGTTAATGAGTCTTCCTCCAATCCTGGTATGTGTTCTTCTTTCATAGCCCAGCTTCTTGAATTATTTCCAAAGCATAGAGACTGAATAAGTATGGTGAAAGGATACCACCCGATGCACACTCTTCTTGATTTCAAATCATGTGCTATCTCTTCATTCTGTTTGAATAATAGCCTCTTGGTCTTTGTATAGGTTCCTGATGAGCACAATTAAATGTTCTGCAATTGCCATTCTTTCCAATATTATCCATAATTTGTTATGAGCCACACAGTTGAATGCTACCGCATAGTCAATAAAACATAGGTCAATAACTTTGGTATTTTCTTTTTTTCATCCAAGATCCATCTAACATCCTCTTATGAATCTGGCTTGAATTTCTGGCACTTCCTGTAGTTTTTCAGAAATAATGCTTTTGTGTAGATAGCATGTCCACATATATAACACGCAGGAATGATGAAATTAAGTAAATTAGTTCTGGCATAGCACACTTGGAAAAAAAATAGGTAATAGAAACTTTCCTATGGTCACTTGGATAAAGACTGGTGTAGTTAAACTTCCAAAAGACAGCCTGAATCCAGAATTCAAGCTATTACCACTATCCTTCCCTTTCTCTGTCCAAACATATAGCTGCAAGTCCTGCTTCTTCTTCCTGCCAGTGCACAGGCAGCCGTATAGAACCCATCAGCCATCCTTGAGTTGGACTTGCCCTATTGTAATCTTATTGACTCTAACTTCTGAAAACAAAGGTGCAATAAATCAAAATAAATATTACATTAGCACCCAAATGAGAAGCTATGTCTAAAAAAAAGAAGATCTGGATACAAAATATAGACACAAAAGTCAAGAACTCTCCTACATACTCTGCCACCTGTCACGAGTTAGAAAATATAATGGGGAAAAAGAAGAGTCCATTGAAAATAACAGCAAAATTATAACATAGCTGGAAATAAGCTTAAGAAGAAATATAAGGAAATAACATAACTTTATAGCATGATAGTAGAATGAAATGTGACTAAACAGAGAGATGTCAGGTACTGAGATAATAAGACTAAACATAATACATATGATAATTCTTCAAAAATTTGTCAGTTTGGTATGTTTCCAATCAAAATCCTAATGTAACCATTTTGAAATTTAAGATGATTCCAAAATTCATCAGAAAGAATAAACAGAAATAATTAAAATGTTTTTTGAAAAGATGAAGAACAAGGAAAAACTAACCCTACCATCTATTAAAATCTATTATAAATCATAAATGATTAAATCAATGTTGTATTGGTACAAGAGTAGACAAACAGATCTATGGAATAATATGAATAGCTAAGAAAAGATCCCTAGTCTATATAAAAATTTAATATATATGTATTTAAGAAGCATCAAAAGGCAGTGGGAAGGAGGGGGAATAATAAATGGTACAAAATTAACCAATTAGAAAAAAAAAATTACATTGTCATCTCTAGCCATATACTGAAATAAATTGCTAAATAATGACAAATATTGATTTTAAAAATTGCTGTCAAAAATGTAGTGTGTGAGTGTAATATCTCTTGCATGGGGAGAGAGAGATTAAAAGCAATAGAAATCATATTTAATAGACCTAAATTTTCCTATATAAGGTTACATACATCAAAAATAAACATAAATAGAGTTAAAAATCATAAAACAATCTGAAAAAAGAAAGGATTTGCAACAAATGAAACAGAGGATATACAAATGGGCAGAGGGCATAAATATTAATTCATAGAAGAAATACAAATAACTAATAAATACAAAAACATATTCAACCTCACCTGTAATCAAAATTGAAACTAAAATGAGATATCCATTTTCATCTCTGAAACTTACAATTCTCTCTCTCCCCACTGTCCCTTTTCCTTTCATTTGACATTTTCCCAATGGGTACTGATAGCCAGAACAATGGACTCAAACACACCAGCATTCATGAAGATGGCACAGGACCGGGCAAGATTTTGTCCTATTTACTTAAGGTTGCTATGAGTCAAAGCCAACTCGAGGGAAACTATCAACAACGTTCATTCTAGTTAATTTTCTGTTTATCCTTATGGACAACTTTACTCATAGATAAAACAATAAAAATATATATTATCTTTTTTCCTTCTTCTTCACGCAAATGATAGTATGCTCTACACATTTTCCTGAATCTTCCTTTTTTAATTAACAATATCTTTAGAGATCTTTCCATATTCGTATATAAAAATATTCTTTTAAAAAAGTGTCTTATTGCCAGACATACACATTTCCATTTCTGTTATTTCCATTTTGCAAATAATACTGCAAAACCTTTTATATATATCATTTTTGCACATTGTCGAGCATATCTGCAGGATGAATCCTGTAAAAGTGGAAATGCTGGGAAAATGAGTATATGCATTTGTAATTTTGAGAGATATTGTCAAGCTGCCCTCCAATTTACACTCCCACCAGCAATGCATGAGATTGCCTGCTTCTCCACAGCTTCATCAGATTGGTGATGATGTTTAAAATTATAATAATGCTTTGTGAGTACGGTGAGTTCTTACAAGCTGTTAGTGGGAGTGTTCATTGGTACAACTTTTCTGGGGGACATACATATTAGAAGTTCTAAATATATATAAACCCTTGGATAAAATAATTTCACCTCTATGGTATTTATTCTAACAAAACAATCAGAGATACACAGCAGGATTTGTGTAAGATATCCAACATAATGTTTGTAATAAGGAAACATTAAATAACCTCTAAATTTACTTAATCACCATTACCAAAAACCAAACTCACTGCCATCTAGTTGATTCTGACTCTTAGCAACCCCATTGGGTTTCTAAGGCTATAAATCTTTACGGAAGCAGACTGCCTCATCTTTCTTCTGTGGAGCAGCCGGTGGGTTTGAACCACTGACCTTTTGCTTAACAGCAAAATCCCTTAACCACCACACCACCAGAGCCATTTAGGAAGTGTTTAAATAGAAAGTAAATCCTGTCTGTAGAACAGTATAATTCAGCCATTAAAAATAATCTTGCTTATAAATATTTCTAATGGCATAGAAAAAAAATCTCGTAATATAATGTAAAGATGGGAAAAGAAAGAGAATGATACCAACTAAAGTGTTAAAACACTAAAAATGTGGAACTTAATTCATTAAATCAGCAAACATTTATTGAGGCTTTTTTCTTTCTTTCTTTTTTTTTTTTTTTTTTTTTGCCAGGCACTGAACAGAAAGAACCAACTAGGGTGGTTGCCCCTGATCAGTGACATGATGGATGGTTTTTCAGCTTCTTCAAATATTTATCTTTTCCATTTTTTTCACAATTGACAGGAATTGATTGTATAATTTCTGATTTGGTGGTAGAACTCTCGTGTTCTATGCCAGAAATCCAGGTTTGATTCTCAGCCAATGTACCTCATGCACAACCACCCCCAACTCATGGCAGTGGAGGTTTGCACGTTGCTATGATGCTGAACCGGTTTCAGTGGAGCTTCCAGACTAAGACAGACAGAGAAAGCAGGCCTGGAGGTCTGCTTCCAAAAACCAGCCAATGAAAACCCTACAGATCACAACCAATCATCGGGATGGTGCAGGACTGGACAATGTTTCCTTCTGTTGTGTACAGGGTCACCATGAGTTAGGGCCGACTGCATGGTGAACAACAACAATAATAAAAGCAATAATAAAGACACCAGGAGCAATAGGTTTCTTAATAATAGTCAAGTAAAAAATACTACACTACATTTATTCAGTCATGATATTAACAAGTGTGTCTTCAAAGATACCAACTCATTGAGCTATCATTTGTTGCAGTCGGCTTTTGCTTATCTATATCAACCTACCAAAAAAAAAAAAAAAAATCCATATATATATATATATATACACACACACACAAATCTATTCATATATACATTAATGTTTTAAACCAATATGCAAATGTATTCATATATGTAGGAATTCCTTCAGTATATGTTCTTGAGTTTATGATTAATATTCAATATAATGCCACTGTTGCTAAATATTTCCATAAAACATCCTAACCTTCCAGTCAGAATCACTATATGAATAATTTGGATGATGTCAAATCTAATATAAAATGATAAACTCACTGCCATCAAGTCAATTCCCACTCATAGGGACCCTCAATGGGTTTCCAAGGCTATAAATATTTAAGGAAGTAGATTGTTTCATCTTCCTCCCAAAGAGCAGCTGGTGGATTTGAACCACCAACCTTCTGGTTAGCAGCCAAATGTCTTACCCACTATGCCACAAGATCTCCTTAATAAAAGTATTAGCAGGCTAAAATAATTATTCTACTGTTGAAATCTCGATACTCAAAAGTCCTTTTGAAGACCCTCATTTATTTATTTAACTTTTTATTGTGGTTTTGGTGAAAGTTTACAGAGCAAATCAATTTTCCATTCAATAATTGATACATGTTTTGTTTCATGTCACTGATTTCAATCCTCTCAATATAACATCACTCATCCTACTTCTTCCCTATTTCTTGTGTCCATTCCTCTTCCTCATCTATCTCTTCTTGCCTCTGAACTTTGACTTTGGGCAAATGCTACCCTTTTGATCTTGAATGGTTGATTGTTCTGAGTATACTTCCTCAGTGTTATTGCTCACCTTGTAGACCTATTGTTTGGCTGAAAATTGATCGTAGGGAATTAGTTCAGTTCCAGGTTCAAAGGGTAACTAAGGGCCATAGGCTTGGGGAATCAACCAAACTGTGTGCAGCCAGTAAGACTATTCTTCTTTATGAATTTGAGTTTTGTTTCTCATTTTCTCCCACTCTATCAGGCTCTCCTACTATGATCCCTCTCACTAGATCTAGTTCTTCCGGTCTCAGGGTTGTGTAGACTGGGATTCATGTGGTGCATCAGTTCTTTGGACTAATTGTTTCCTTGCATCTTCAAATGTCTTCACTCTTCTTTGCTCCAGATGGGGAAAGACCAATAGTTACATCATAGATGGTACAGGCCTCAATCACAACTCACCAAAGTGGAATGTAGAATATTCTCTTTGTGGACTAAGCTGTGCCAAGTGACTTGGAAGTCCCCAAACACTATAGCCCTTACCCCACCAGGCTAGAAACTCATTCCCTCAAGGTTTTTGGTTATATCTAAGAAGTTTTCATAATTTTGCCCCCTATATGCTCGACTAGGAGCTCTGGTGGCATAGTGCCTAATGCACTTGACTGCTATCCGGAAGGCTGGCAGTTCAAACCCACCAGCCATTCCTCAGAAGGAAGGTTGGGCAATCTACTTCCACAGTGATACTGCCTCAGAAACCCAAGGAGGGGTTGCTATGAGTCAGGTCCGACTCGATCAACAACAACAACAACAAAATATGCTC
>NW_006921914.1:1603842-1615708 GCF_000298275.1 Orycteropus afer afer
GCAATCTACTTCCGTAGTGATACTGCCTCAGAAACCCAAGGAGGGGTCACTATGAGTCGGGTCCGACTCGATGGCACATAACAACAACAACAACAAACTCAAAGCCTTTAGGCCTGTCCAGGACCAGAGCCCATGAGCAAGTTCTGAATCAGGCCTTCACATATATTCTATACAGAGCATGTAGGGACTTCCTTTAAGTGCTCAGCTGCTAACCAAAATGTGGGCAGTTTGACCCCACCAGCCTCTCCATGGGAGGAAGATGTGGCAGTCTGCTTCCAAAAAGATTTACAGTCTTGGAAATGCTTTGGGGCAGTTCTACTTTGTCCTACAGGGTTGCTATGAGTTGAAATCAACTAATCAACTGGACAGCAATGGGTTGTTTTTATTTTTATTTTTTCCAGTTTCCTCAGAGCCAGTATCAAATCCCCACTGAATGGCAGCTATAAATAGGGTCAGGATTTGATAAACAAATTTCCTTGCTTTCTATCTTCCTGTCCCTTTCTGGAGTTTTATATTCATTTTAGTGGTGATGTGAATTTACATAGCATTACATCATTTTTTTTCCAGCCAGATTACTCTTCATTATCACATTAACTTCTTTCAAATCCTAGCTTAAAAATTAATTAAATATTGTAATTTCTTGGAAATTCTTTTCTAATCCAAACAATCTCATACAAAGGGAAAATGTGAATGTTTTCTTAAGTTCCTTCATAATCAAGATTCAATTATTCCTGGTATTTCTTTTAAATAAGGATTTTTGCATTAAAGAACTAAAATAGAAAAGGGACCAGGATGATTTTCCCCCTTCAATTTTTAGTCCCTTCTTCCTGTGCCCACATTAAAAAAAAAAAAAAAAGGAAGAACAAGAAGTAAAGCAACAGATCTTTATTTCTATCAAATCCTCCATGGTATAAAATGAAAATTATATTTGATTGAATCTAAACTTATCTAGTTAAATGATTGTACATACAAGAAATGCACTCCTACTTCAGGACAAATTCTCCCATTTATCCAAGGGACATAGTGCAGAATTAGGCTGCAGATGTTTTCCTGTAGCAGGCAAACAGTTCTCTATGATCTGGGTGACATTGTACAGGGTTCTCATCCATTAGCTCTGGGGGGCAGGGGTTGGGGAGTGAGGCATCTGTTTTTGTTATTTTTTTTTCATAAGAATTTTCTTTACAATAGCTAAATAGGGGGCCACAGATGTAAGCATTTTGCATTTAAGTGCAGTACTTAGTATGAGAGAAGTTTATAAAGCCATCAATTAAAGTGAAGGCATCCTAAAAGAATATGCTGGGTTTTGATTTAAGCTGTTCAGAACCAGGTTGCTAGATGGGGGCAGTCTAATAACTTTGACTTTCTTAAAAGGAATGAGCCCATTCTGATTTGTTGAAAGAGGGAAGAAAAAAAAAATGCATTTAGTCAAGGCTGAATTTGAAATTTTGAGCATCTCAATGACCACCGAACTACCCTCCTTCTTCTTTGGTTCTGAATTGCTGGAGCAAGAAGAATGCCTACGACCCAGGAGCAGAAACATGAAATCAAATGTTGGGAAGTGTTAAAAATGCCACCCTTCACATTGACTGTTTGGTACTGAGAAGGGCACTAGAGCAATATTTTTTGCTAAGTGTGACCCTTAGGTAAAGCCTGTATCATTGTTATAGTATTAAAAATCAGTGTAGGTTATAAATAAATGTTACAATTTTAAAACCCTTCATTCTGAAAATAAAATTTGTTAGCCAGATGTCTAACACTGGTGAAATAAATCTACTTTTACAAAAGTCTACGTACAGGCAAGAAGAGTGAATGAGGAAGAAAAATATTTTAAAAACATCACTTTTCACTTTTCAAAGGTAAATAAAGAGAAGAGCAATTTTTAAATGTAAACTTTCATATCTATTATCTTCTGAGAGAGACTCTTATAAAAGGAAAAATAAGAAAACTTTAGAAAATATGATCTGATTGAAAAATGAAAGTGAGGAACATGTCTGGTCTGTCCCTCCTCAGAATAATGTATACATCTTATGCCACTTCTCTGGCTCTTAAAATTTACTGTGTGTGTCATATAGCAATTAACTTTTTGAAATAATTGTTTTTCTAATATAGAAAATAATACTTATTCAGTGTAGAAAGTTTGGGAAATTAGAAAAGTATATTTAAAACATAAAATCACTTGATTTACTATCATTTCAGACAACTGTTGTTAATGTTTTACTAATTTTCCTTCCAGTCTTTTTGTCTATGTGCATATATTTGAAATGTTTGGAATCAATCTGTACATGCTATTTTATTTTTTGATTATTTTCAATTAATTGTATGATGTACCATGAGCTTTTTCCCATGGCATTAAATATTCTTCAAAATATTATTTGAACAGTTTCATAGTATTCTAGCATATGTATGCACCATAATATATTCATCAATTAACATATTGATGATATTTAGAATATTTCCAATGTTTTACTGATAAGAATTATGCTGAGATTAACACCTTTATACATAACTTTTTATGAAGATCTAAAATTATGTCCTTAGGAAAAATTCCACAGGCAGATATACCAGATATTTTAGTGCTACCAATGTGTATTGACAAATTTTCCTCAAGAAACATGATATCAAGTCCATAATATACTACAACTAGCAGTGTATGGGGAGCTCTCATGGCGTAGTGCCTAAGGCATTTGACTGCTAACCAGAAGACTGGCGGTTCAAACCTACCAGCCACTCCTCAGAAGGAAGGTTGGGCAATCTACTTCCTAGTGATACTGCCTTGGAAACCAAGGAGGGGTCGCTATGAGTCGGATCCAACTCAACGGCAGTGAGTTTTTTTTTTTTTTTTTAGCAGTGTATGATCACCACACTCTTGCTAATGTTAAGGTTGTTTTTTTTTTTTTTCCTCGCTATCTTTGTCAAATTGCTAAATTAAAAATGACAGCTTGCACCTCAAACGGCTATCTGTGGTTACCTTGAGGAGATGGATTGGTAAGGAGAGAGTTGCAGGGATTTTTCTTCTATTTTGTACACTTCTGTATTCCTTAATGTTTTTGCTTTTGCGGTGAAAAATTAGTATTCCATTTCTATTATTTCTTTACTAAGATTGAAACATTACCATGTCTATTGGTCATTTCTGAAGCTTCTTTTTCATCTATTTCTGCCCTTTGCAAATCTCCTTACATTGTAGTGTTTGTCGATTTATTAATTTGTAAGAGCTCTCTATATATTAAAGTCATTGCTTAAATCTTCCCTTGTCTGAGATGTTCCCCCTTGACCTTCCTAAAACAATACCACATGCCTGGAAAAAAAATTGTACCCTTTATCCTTCCTTATTTTGTTCCACATCACCATCTGCCATACAATCTACTTATTTGTATATGTGCTTATTGTTTGTCTCTTCCCATAAATATGATAACTCAATGGGGACAGGGACTTTGTTTTGTTCCCTGTTGTATCTCCAGCACCTTGAATAATGACTAGCATGAAATAAACACTCTATTGATGTTTGTACAATTAATTAATGAATTAATCAATATGGATTCTTTGCTATAAAAATTTAGAACACATTGTCCATTTATGGTGTATTTTTAATTTAGTATATGATATTTTTGGACATACAGACATTCTAAGTTTTATGTCATTTGATTGGCTACCAATTTTTTGGGGGGGCCTCATTTTCACTGCTTTTATGCTTCTAAAATCCTTTTCAATTTCAAGATCAGATAGCTATTCATTTATGTTTTCATCTAATAACTTTATTAGTTGATTTTTCATCATTAACTCTTTAATTGATGTGGAATTTATTTTGTCCTATAGTAAGAAATAAAATCATATATTTCCCAATTATTAATCAATTATGTAGCACTATTGGGTGAATAATCCTTAATTTCCTCATTGATTTAAAGAAAATCTGTTAACTTCTCATCTTGTCTCTTCAATGACAATATAAGCTATAGAATAGGTACTGCTTATGCTGCTTCTGTGTCTTTCAGGGCTGAGCAACATGCTGATTGGCAAAGAATGGTCTACAAATATTTGGTGAATGGACAAATGTGTGGATATGCTCAGGACAAGATAATTTTTTTGAAAATTGAATCTAACTACTAAATAACAAGCCCATTCACTAAAGTCTGGACTCAAATCATCATGGAGGGCCACGCTTTACCTAGAATAAACAAATATCCTTTCAGAGCAAGGCGCTATACCCACTGTAGAGCTAGCTCATCAGTATCAAAAGATATTTCATAAATATCTGGCACTGCACAAAATGAATTGCATAGAATTGACCCTGACTTCAGAGAGCTCCAGATAATTATTCTGTAGGGGCTTAAAGTAGAACCGAGCTTCCCAAGGGCTTCCCTCTACCCCCAACGTCCCCTTCCCATGAAGTAGTAGTTGAGTCCCTGAGAGAAATACATGGACTTGTAACAGACAGTGCCTCAAATTCTGCTGAATGCAATCCACCAGCATTCAACATACATTGGGTTTTAAAATTCTGGAATCAAATCTTGTTTAAAAGAAAATCTGCCTCATTTTTAGCTCTCAAGCAAAACCACAAGTGCCCTGTAAATATTGATTCGTTAGGGCTCAGTTAGCCTCCTGTGGCCAGAAATTAAAAATAACAACAACAACAAAAATACATTTTTAAAAATTGAATTCTAGCTCTTTTTGTTAATCTATAGCAAACAGCAAAATGAGGTAAGCCACGATGAACTGCCTCTTGTGCCAGCAAATGCCACAAAGAGAATGACAATCAGTGAAATATAACGTTAAGCATGAATAGTAGCTAAAATATTTCTCTCTTTGCAAGGTATTAAAATGGGAAAACTTTTGAAGTAGAAGCTTCAAGCAATTGCATTAGAAGTTGCATAATTTGGTTAGACTGACCTTAGAATGGAATAAAAAGCTGCTTATTTCCATAATGTTGGCTTTCAACAGTATAAAAGGTTAGATAATTTATCATGATATACAAAACAGTTCTCAAGAATACCTAACTTAAAAAGGTGATCTCGGCAACTTCTAGCTCTGTGAATTTTTAGTTAAGGTGATAATCAACATAATTTATTTTTAAGTGAATTTGTGTTCTCCTGAAAGGTCTAGTTTGCCAGGCAAGAGTGCATCTCCTATTCATCCCTAGAACAAGTACAGACCAACTGAAGCAAAGTTAGTATACTCATTGCTATTCTTCCTAAGCATCCTCCACCCCTAGCTCTGTAACTGGCAGATTCGTATTGGACAGGGAGACATACTTGGATAGGGCGGCTACTGAATTTTGACCTACACACTCCCAACTCAGATCACACACAGAATATGCTGCCTTCATTAAAAAACTGAAGGGCTGTACCTATTGTGTCCCTTGTCATAGCTAAGTCCCTTGCCCTCAATGCCACCTACAGAGCATCACACTGACTCAAATTTTAATACAGTCAGCTCTAGGAAGTCTTTCAAAACACTGCTGCAAAATTTCACAAAGTTACACTCTGAGCTGGAAGAAAAGTTAAAGATCCTCTGAACCAAATCCCCTCACATATTGTCCCAGGTTTGGTACAGTTTAGCACCTGTTTGGATTTGCAGAATTTGCAATGTCTAGGATCTGGTTTTCTTAGTAATAAAAGGTTTCAATTAAAATTCTCCTTTTGGGGATTGTAAATTTAGCTTCATCTGTTTTATCAGCAGCCACTTGTACCCTAGAATTGCAGAATTCCAGGTGGTTAACTTTAAAGATACACTGACTCAGGGTCGTTCACACATTAGAGATTAACTGTCCTGCTGGGCTCAAAGACCAGGAAGAGAAAGATATTGCGAACATCACACACAGTTTTTGATCCCATGCTTCCAAGCAACACAGCCACGCGGAGCCACAAACCTTTGTAGCTCCAGATTTTCCTGCACTGTCCACGATCTTTTGTGGGTGCTGGATGACCACGTGTACAGAAAATGAGCCTCCAAGTCACTTTCACAATTTCCAGTGCCATGGCACTTACCAAGGGGCACAAGTCTTACCAGTTTTATAAGGCTTTGCTCTAACTCTCTGCCACTACACCATATATCGATAGCACAAAGGCTATTAGCTTTCTTTCCATTGCAGGCATTTCTTTAATCTTACTGTAAAGTGTCTTTTACTGCAACAAAGCACACTCCTTTTTCCATTTCTAGAGAATTACTAGTAGAGGCAAAATTACAATGAGTGACCTAGAGGTGTAACGAAACACATCCCATTGGCAAGCTCACGAGCCACACAGAAAATTGTTATTTCATATGTCGCATTCAAGATTTGCTTCTAAAGAGCCACAACGATCATAAATTGCTTTGCAATTAAAAAATCAGGTAAAATTCCACCATGAAAAAGCCATTATTTAATACTAATGCCATCATGTTCTTTTCCCTAAGCCCTCAGGAACAAAAGTTGCCATTAGCATACGCCATCACTCGAAAGTCTGTATTTGAGAAAATGGAAATGTACTAATTAAAGAAATGATCAGTACAGCAAGACCATAGTCAGTGCCAATCTTCCAAGTGCAGTGTGCCCGTGTCCTCACTATGTTTAAACCAGCCTGGCAGCACAGAGGAGAAAATCATTCTTCCAACAAGCCTCTCGTCATTACCTGTACCAGATGTATCTACTCATCCCTACACTTCCAGACCCCTGCCTTCTGCAGGCATGTCAAGTTTCAAATATGAATGCTAGATTATACTTTAGACATTTTTAGTTATAAAAGAGTTGCTCAAGGTTAAGCCAAATCCTATGGCTGCACTCTGATATAGTCTCCCTACTCATGCATCTCACCTAAAAAGATATGGTTTTATAGCAAACTATCTGATACACGTAGGCAGCCCATACCAGATTTCCTCAAGCCAGGTGAATTAAAGAGCAAAAAAAGGAGGAAGGCTTGAAACAGAATTATACACCTAAGAGACAAAAGGAGAAACTGAGCCTCAGACACTAATTTCCAAGAAATAGATATTCACTATTTGTTATCGCTAGTTGCCATAGAGTCAATGTAGGCTCAAGGCAAACCCATGTGTGCAGAGTAGGATGGCTCCACAGGGTTTTCAAGGCTGTGACCTGTCGGAAGCAGACTGCCGGGCCTGCCTCCTGAGGCAACTCTGGGTGGTTCTGAATGATCAACCTTTCAGCCACTAGTTGAGTACCACATCTGCACCACCCAGGGGCTTCTTTGAAACTCACTCACTATTAGGTATTCTTAAGCTGGGTTGTATGCATAGAATGGTTATTTAGCTGTTTCCTACTCTGAGATTAATTGAAAATAGACGCTGGGACATGTGTGCTTGAGTTATATCAAACTAGGGTGCTCTGACGTCACATGTAGGGAGGTCCCACCCTGCAGTAACTATACTTATGCGCCTTTCCTCAAGGAGTCAACCAGCAGAGTGTCAAAGGGGAGAAGGATCTGAGGATCGAAGCTCATAAACATGTATACAACCAGCCCAGTCTGTAAAGGTGCCATCATCACACAGGCAGATTAAGCAGATGAGAGAAGCACATAATGTTTGTTCATGTTCTCTCTCTCTCTCTCTCTCTCACACACACACAGACACAGACACACACCCCTAAAGAGGGATCTGGCCTTTCGATTGAACTTTTCTTCCTGCCAGCTTACACACAGAATCCATTTTGTTCAGAAGAGCAAACTACACAATCTGAGAAGAGGTGCCCTTCATGCTCTGGAAATCAGATTTAGGAGTGAAAATAATCCAGAAAGCAGAGACCGCCAAAGCCAGTGCTCGTGGCAGTGAGGGAGAGCAGCTTGCCACAGAACAGCGGCCAGATGGGGCCCAGTGGGAGAAGCTGAAAACTGGCCACCCCGGCACTCAAAGACTTAATGGAGCATCGGAAGTCTATGCACATGAAGGCAGTGCTTAAGCATCCAACATTAAGAAGCCCTGGTGTTAGTCCATGAACACAGAGCTCAAGAACACAGGCCTGACACAGAGTTTATTGCCCACTTCAGTCCCAAATGGTCTGCTCAAAACTCCCAAGATAACCCCCCCCCACAACACCCATCTGTCTATCAATCTGTATGTCTCACTCTCACTGTCATTTTTTTTCTTTCTTTCTGAAAAGTAATTCTCTCCCTTTGAAAAAGTTAAATTTCAAGGAAAGGCTAAGAGAGCACTTTCATTTTCAAAACTAATCCCCAGGCACTTCTCAATCCAAGAAACACTCATTGACTTGGGGATCTTTCAGAACCTGAGACAGCAAACTGGGAGTCATCTTTTTTCGAGAGTGAGCTGAAGAGGTGAAGACAAAAAGCATCAAAACCATTCTAAGTGGGTTTCTGTTCTTTTGGCCAGAGGTTTACAGAGACTGGGGGGAGAGAAATAGGATGGGGACAGTGTAGTTGTACCACTTGACTTATTTATTTTAAAAAACGAATCTGAAGCAAATATGGATCGTTAACATTTGTTAAATCTGAGTGGTATGTAACTGTTTTTCCCTGGGCTCTGCATAGAGAGGTTACATAATTACAGATTTTCTTTAAGTGAAATTCAACCAGGAAAGCTAAACAGTGAAATCCAAGGACCAGATATGAGTCAAGGAATAACGAATTAGTCCACCTTTCAAAGGTTTTCTAAATCTTACCAATGCAAGGAATGTCACTTCAAGCAAAACCAAAAATCCAAACTCACTGCCAGGGAGTCTATTCCAACTCATAGCAACCCCCACTGGGTTTCCTGGGCTGTAAATCTTTACTGATGTAGATTGCCTCATCTTCCTCCCACAAAGTTGCTGGTGCGTTTGAACTGCCAACCTTTCAGGTTAGCAGCCAAATAAATGCCTTACCCACCATGTCACCAGAGCTCCTTTTAAGCGAAACAAGATGTAAAAATCCAGAGTCACAAAAGAAGTCAGAACTCTTTTCTTTATGAAAGAAACCATCATACATACAAAAAACCAAACCTGTTGTTGAGTCACTTCTGACTCACGGTGATGCCATGGGCTACAGAGTAGAACTGACTCAGAGGGTTTTCTAGGCTGTAATCTTTATGGAAGCAAATAATTAGGCCTTTCTTTCATGGTGCCTCTAGAGTTGAGCACAAACCATTTGCGATGCACAGAGACCTGAATCCATTACAGGGTTTCTTTACATATGAAATGTCACCATTGTCGTTAACATTGGTCTAATTTACGAAGCATGCACTTGATGCACAGCTCTGCAGAAACACAACTACTGCTCAAAGGTCCTCCTGAGGACCCCAATCATGTTTTATGCTATGAGACAGAAAGGACCTTGAAGCAGTACCAGAGGAACTATTGTCAAGAGAAATAGAGTCTAACTTGACTCCAAATGGTGTGTGCCTTGGCAAGTAATTTGCCTTTCCTATAACTCCATGTTCATGATGGTAGAGTGGTAACACTCGTCCCTCATGACACCTCTTCTAGGAATGCTGTGTGGTCCTAGCCAATATTTTTAAGCCAAATGCTGAATGATAGCAAATGAGATTTCTGCATGGGAGTCCATGCTCCTTGATCTGGTGGAACCATTCTCGTGCAGCTGCAGTACTTTCCTCACCTTCCCCTGGGGGGACACAAGGAGGTGCTAGCAGCTGGGATACACCCACTGGAAGCAGAGTGACCCTCACCATGCAGCCCACACAAAAACCTTCGTAACTACACAGTAGCCGAAGAGGAAATGTAACTTGAAGAGCATTTCCCTCTACAAACAACTGATCCTCTGGGACTTTCACTTCAAGCCTCTCAATTGTTTGAAGTAAATGAGGCTCACATTAAAGACCAGCCAGTCACACATCAAGAAATCAAGCCTCTTCTCAGTGGGGGAAAATGGCCGCCTCAGTGCCAGCCTCCGTCTCTCATACACAGGCCTTTTGTACAAATGGCTTCATTTACCCACATCTGAGACACTTGATCCAGCCAAGCTTGTCCTCCCCGAAGCCCTAGAAGCTGAGATACACATGCAGAAGGGTCAACATCTGAAACTCCAAGAAGTTGCCTCAGCTGTACTGCAGCACCATAACTGAAAGACTCCAGCTCTGCCAGGAGGTGACTTCATCCTCTTTTAGTCCTCTAATTCCTAACAAGCAATCCCCTAATCCCGAGCTCAGCCTTGGGCACAACATACCCAAACCACAGCACAGACTGAGACAAGGTTATAGAGGTAGAGGTCTGCAGCTCCTCCCACCCTATGTGATTGACTGACAGTCAAGGAAAAAAAAAAAAAAAACACCAGATGGGACCACTGGGACCAAAACAAGTGGCACTCTGGTAAGAGAAATTCCAAAGCCTCTGAGCCCTCTATGGAAAATGTCCTGCCTCCAGCCCCTCAGGGAGAAAAATCTCTGGATCATTAGCAAGGGCTCTGGCTGAGCTCAACTTTAGTGAAGGTGTATAGGGAGGGAAGTGATCTCTAAGGTAACTAGCTAATTGCCAATAAGGAATGATAATAATAAATTAGCAAATATTAATGTAAACTAACTCAGTTCTGCGGCAGTTGCATGGAGACGACAGAGGAACAGTTTATTCTGGAACACATCTTGCAAGCACATCCCCGCTGGGAAATGTACTGCCTCCGCTAGATGTGAAATGGGCCAATAAGACATAATGTGGGCAATGGGTGGCCCTAGTGTGTTTGCTGGTTAACCTGTGATTTTTTTTTTAAAAAAGAAAAGTGGTGTGAGCATGCTTTAAAAAATATGGTCTGACTGGGAAAAACACAAGAGTTAAAGGCAGCAAAGGTAAATACTGTTACATACACAATTCTGCAATAACAATAATAATCTATGACTGGATACATAGACACACAAGTCAAACAGGTGTAGGAAGGTGAGTGAGATGACACCCATAAATATATAGGTTTGACAGAAGATATATGTACATATGTGCTGCAAATATATCCACACATATAGTAGTAGAGCATACAGGAGCAAAGTTACAAAAACTTCTTCACATTAACCAGATACCTTAAGGGACTGAGTCACTGGGCCCGGGGGCTCAGGTTCATAGTCACGTGGAACATCAAGGTTATTTGGCATAACATAATCCACAGAGACCTATATCCTACTTTGGTGAGTAGTGACTGGGGTCTTAAAAGCTTGATATAATCCATCTAAGGTACAGCTATTGGTCTCTCCCCATCCAAAGCAAAGAATCATGAAGAAAATCAAAGACTCAAAGAAACAATTAGTCCAAAGGCCCAATGACCATGAGGTAAGAACTAGATGGTGCCTGGCTACTACTGTTGACTGATCTAAAAGGGATCACATAGGAGGTCCTGGATAGAGTGGGAGAAAAATGTGGAACAAAATTCAAAATCATAAAAAAGACCAGGCTTACTGGTCAGAGACTGGTGGAACTCCAGAGACTATGGCCCTTGGACACCCTTCAGGCAGGGAACTGAACTCATCCCCTTACCTCAGCTTTCAGCCAAACAAGAGACAGGCCTATAAGGTGAACAGTAACACCAGGGAGGTACTCATTCATTACACTAATCAACCATATGAGATCAAGAGGGCAGCATTTGCCCAGGGATAATGCTAAGGAGAAGAAGTGGGAAGAGTGCTGTTACATTGTGGGGATTGTAATCAATGTCATAAAACAAAAAGTGCATGAACTGTTGAATGGAAAGCCCGTTTGCTCTGTAAACTTTTCCCAAAATCACAATAAAAAGTTATCATATATATATATATGTGTGTGTGTGTGTGTGTTGTTGTTATTTGCCATCGAGTCGGCCCCGACTCATAGCGACCCCTCCTTGGGTTTCCAAGGCAGTATCACTACAGAAGTAGGAATGTAGGAATGCCCAACCTTCCTTCCAAGGAGTGGCTGGTGGGTTTGAACAGCCAGCCTTCTGGTTAGCAGTCAAGTGCCTTAGGCACTATGCTACCAGAG
>NW_006921914.1:1615926-1629817 GCF_000298275.1 Orycteropus afer afer
TAAAAAAGCAGTTGTCATTGAGTTCATGCTGACTTATGGTGACCCCATGTGTATCAGAGTAGAACTGTACTCTGTAGGGTTTTCAATGGCTGAAGTAGATTGCCAGGTCTTTCTTTGGAGGCACCTCTGGATGGACTTGAACTTTCAACTCAGTTACTGGCAGATGTGTTGTGTTCATACCACCCAGGGACTCTCCTATTGTAATAAGCAAACCGAAACTAAAATAAATAAATACACTCACCAAAGGATTTGTTTGTTCACTTAATTGAGGGTGATGCATTGTGTCATAGTGCCTAAGGCACTTGACTGCTAACCAGAAGGCTGGCAGTTTAAACCCACCAGCCACTCCTCAGAAAGAAGGCTGGGCAATCTACTTCCGCAGTGATATCACCTCAGAAACCCAAGGAGGGGTCGCTATGAATCAGGCCCAATTCGACGGCACATAGCAACAACATGTCCTTGCTATCCAGAACAGTGATTTCTGACTCTGCTGTCTAATATGTTTGCAGTTGCTTTTCTAATTCTTTAGGCCAGAATTTCACACAAATCACTGCAAATCTCTAACTTTAAAATTCTGCTTTAGAGATCAAAGCATGCTGAGCTTTCTTTCTTTCTTTCCTTCTTTCTTTTTTCCAAAGTCTAGCTGATGTTTTGTTTTTGTTATCTGCATCAAGATGACCATGCATTCAGACTTTCCGTAGGCTAATTGGAAGCATTCAATTTGGTCTGCCACACACATCTTTCCTCTGCAAACTCTCCCACTGCTACCATCCTGCTACTTATGAAACTGCTGCATAAGCAACCATAGCATAGCATCCACATACCCCTTAAAATGTCCTGTATACAAAATACTATAGTTTTCTAAAGGTAGAAAATAGAGAGAACTCACGATCGAGTTTGAGACCAAAAATCTAAATCCCTATCCATTTATGACTGGCATTCTGGAAGCTCTTGCCTTCTATCACTCAGAGTTGTCAGCTCAGAAACATTCAACACCAGAAAACTAAAAAATGTCTCATCAAAGAGACTGGGTGTTTGAGACATTTCATCCCTCTTAGGGGCAAAGAAAGAGGTCCCACCCAAGTCTCCATTCCCAGTAGAGGAAATCAGTTGCATTTACTTTCCTAACAATAACCAGGGCCTGGGTGGCAAAAAGAGTAATGAAGGAATAATGATGTACAAAGGAATAACACTTTCCAGCATACAGAGGTACCCAGTAGGCACACCTCCACTCTACAAGATAAAATAATAATAATAATAATAAAATTATTTGCCATAGTAAGAAGCCTCTCAACAAAATCTGGAATATTTTAAGAAAAGCCTACTCTTTTTCTACCTCCATTCTCTTTCTTTTTCAATCTCCTTTCCTCTCCTCTCTCTCTGCTATTTTCTCCCCTCCCTTGCCCTGTTTCCCTCACTCACTCACTCACTCACTCATACATTAAGTCTAGGAACTAAATAAACCAGGATCCCAAGGACAGTAAGTGTCACCTTTTACTTTAACATATTTAAGACATACCTGACATCACTAAACCTACAAAAGTCTTCTGTAAACAGCAAAGACATTTTCTACTTTGCCTCCTCAAATTTGTGTACAAAACCACAAAATCCACATACTGACTTCCTGATTCACATCAGAAGACAAGGAAATACTGATACACACTTACATGCTATTGATTATCTCTGCAATACTAGTGGCTCAGGTCCAATTCTCTGGACTAGTGCTCTATTCCTTTTACCTTACCTACCTAATCATATTTAAAGTCATACTCCTTTTAGTTTCTAGGACCAACAATGTTCAGAAGAGGATAGATTTACACATTGATACAAGTTAACTTCAACTCAGCACTTTGAAAGCTCAGCAGTAAAGCTACATATTAATGATGGCAGGGCTGCCCTGGAAGGAGAAGGGTGTGCTAAGGAGCCCACAAAGTAACATGTGATTAGAAACTATCTTGTGTTGCTCTCCAGAGAAATTGTGTGGGTGATCCTAGTTCCCCAACCCAACGGTGAACTCTGAGGGCAGAAGCTACGTCTTATATTAAAGTCTTCATGGTACCTGCCACACAGCTGAGCACACAGTGGGTACTCATACAATCCCTACTGGATCTGAACTAACACTATGTGGATAAATTTCAAAGTATTCTGCGGCAGCACACAGAGAAGTGAACAGAGCGGGTCTGACTCTTCTATAATGGGCACTGCAAGTAAGCCCTATAACTGACTATACAGCTAATGAAGGGAGATGTTCATCACAAAGTAGCCCAACAGAGGAACTTAACATGTAGTAACCATTCGTTCCAACCTAGAGCATAAGCACGTAGACATGTGTTCAGGAAGGAGATGTTATCCTGAATTGAAATTACCTGTTTGCTTGTCTGTCTCCCTATAAGCTCCCTGGGGTCTATGATCAACTGTTTTATTTTTGTAATTCCAACAAGTAGCACAGTGTCTGGACATTCTAAGTGCACAATAAATGCTAGTGGATTGACTACTAGTGAATGAATAAATGAAAGGTTTAATGAAGCAATATAAAGAAAATTGTAAGCAACATAACAAAATTTAATAGAGAAATGTTCATAGAATCATGTATTTATCACATTATAGCCCCTGCCACTTTGTGCTATGACTGCTTAGCAACTGTTAGTGTCTTGAGTGATTGAGTTAATTAATTAATGAGAAAAATGAAAAGAAAAGGTAGGAAATATATCAAGATATTACTATTCTCGGAATGGTGAATGTCCCATCGCAGCCTGTAGTAGCAGCATTTATCACTCCACATTGTAAATCATCTGTTTACCTGCTAGTCTCGCCCACTAGAATGTGCATTCCTCGAGATTAGACTATCTTTTTCATCTCTCTAAAAGTGCCTTATAAAGACTAGGCACAGAACAAATGTTGAGGGTGTTGGTTCAATAAATGAATCAATCATTCCAGCTCTTCTATAGATTTCACTGTACCTGAGTATTCTACCCAGTCCACGTTCAGGGGTCTCTTGTATGGAAAGAATGGAGAAGAACTGTCATTTTCCTCATGTAGGACTTTATGGCAGATACAGATTAAATGGCCTGGTATGTTCTCTACTGTGAGTGGGCCTCTCACTTGTTTGAACGGGTTCAACAGTTAAACTCTCCAGGACTGCATATTGGAAATATACACTGAACCTCACCATACTGTAGTATATGCTATCTTGGTCCTGACTAGTCCTACACACTATATATGTGTGATTTTTTTCAAACAAAGAGGAATACCTGGTTTTGTGGGTCAGGAACAGGATCAGAAATGAAACTCTGAATGACAATCCTAAATAATTGAAGTAATACTTTGTTTCATTCTACCCATTGGGGAATCTCAGAAACGACACCAAGGCCTTAGGAAAACCACACAGACATAGTCATGTGTCTTGCATCCCCTAAAAATATTCCACAGACACCAGAACAATCATTTCTCTAGTGCCTTGAGTTTATTGCATAAATGATCATCAAGCCCTTAGGATTCAACCTTTTGTCCAGCTCCACAATCATCAGCATTCTCAGCAAATGAACCAACAACTTTGGTATCTTTTACCTCCAGTGTTCAAATGGCCAATAGAATAGTCTAATCACACCACTTTGTAGGTCTGATCTATACAGAACCAACTTAAATTCCTCTTAGGTTATAAGTGCCTAGGAAGACACACTCAGGTGTGCAGGCGTTTACTGCAGTGATTCTCCAATTGTTGTCTAGAGAAAATGTCTACCACCTGTAGAGCATCTATGAGTCAGGCCCTTTATATTACACAATGTCATATTATTGTTTGGAACAAATTTTCATGTATATGTGGCCATTTTATAGATGACGAAAACGGAGATTCAGACATTCCATAGCAAGAGGTGAAACCTAGATTCAGAATCACGGTCTGTCTGATTTCACTACACAGTACTACTTCTGTTTCTCCAGATGTACTATTTTTTAGTAGAATTCCTTGACATTAGTAATTATAATTGTGCTTACTTAGCACAACACTGGACTGTCAATATTCTTATTTATAGATTTATGGATTGACTATATTGGTGATTTTGTTGCTGACACAATATTATTAATTTCTCATTAAAAGCACTGCTGCTTGGTTCTATAAATTCTGGTGGGAATTATTTTTCAGGGACTAGGAATAGTAATTGATGTAAGTGGTCCTAAAAACTCTTTGACCTATGGAATTAATATCAATACTATAAGGACATTTCATAGGCATCATTGCCTAAGTATGTCAGGCTAAATTATTCCTAAAGCAGGAATCCATTGCCACCGAATCAATTCCAACTCCTAGTGACCCTATAGGACAGAGTAGAACTGCACCATAGAGTTTCCAAGGCTGTAATCTTTACAAAAGAATATTGTCATATCTTTCTCCCATGGAGCAGCTGATGGGTTTAAACCACTAACCTTTTGGTTAGCAGTCAAGTACTTTAACCACTTTACCACCAGGGCTCCATTTAGCAGGAAGGTGGACCTAATAGACACTCACCAGGAAGTCCCTGTGAGAGTCCTCCCTCTCTCGCTGACCTGCTCTGTGACTCTGAATAAGACACTTAGCATCTCTAGATTTCAGGTTCATCATCTACTGAAGGGCAGTGTATCAAGACACCTGAAAATGAGAATCAACGATAGTGGTAAGGATGTGGATGTGCTCTACAAGTGTGCAGTATCCCTTTTATTAGTGGCCTGAATTC
Source organism: Orycteropus afer afer (assembly GCF_000298275.1). NCBI lineage: Eukaryota > Metazoa > Chordata > Mammalia > Tubulidentata > Orycteropodidae > Orycteropus > Orycteropus afer. The sequence goes on from NW_006921914.1 coordinate 1,620,636, forward strand.
CCAACCAAAGAAGAACTTAAGAAATTCATGGAAAAATGAAATCAACTTCAGAACTTTTATCTATAGCCATCCCCCCTGCCACCCACCTGCCATCATCTGCATATACCACCAAGTATCCTGAAATATTTCAATATCCAGCAAACATTTGACCTCATAATGTTTCCATCCATTCAAAAATACTCATTCCCAGTAAAGTCAAACAGAGCTAATTCAAGTGCATAATTAATTCCTGAAAATTCCCTTTAATGAATTCCAACCTCCTCATCTGTCAGATGTTACCACCAGAACTGCTAAAATAAAAATGGTAAAGTGTAGTTTTGAGCTGTTTTGTTTCGTTTTTTGCCTGCCTCCCCTTAACCAACCCATTCATAATTTGGGCAAGATGCTAGAAAACAGTGGTGAGACCAAAGCAATATCAAAGGGGGACGTTAGGAGGCTGGATCACTTTCTCTCTGGGTAACTGGTCCCTGAGTATTAGAGGGTTTCTTCCATTTTCAATACTACTTGACACTTTATAACTCACTGTGACAGATACACTGGAACCACTGACTGGCAAGCATGCTATATTTATAACCAAACCAACACCAAACCTGTTGCCATAGAGTTGATTCTAACTCATGGCAACTCTATGTTTCATAATAGAACTGCTACTCCATGGGGTTTTCAATGGCTATAATTTTATGGAAAATACCATGTATATACCAAGTATAACAAGGGTCGTGGAGCTGGCACAGGACAGGGCAGTGTTTCATTCTGCTGTGCATAAAGTTGCTATTAGTCGGAAACAACTCGACAGCACCTAACAACAACAATTTTATGGAAGTAGATTGTCAGGCCTTTCTTCCATTGTGCCTTTGGGTGGATTTGAATCACCAATCTTTTGGTCAGTGGTAGAGTGCAAATCATTTAGGTCACCTGGGACTTATATTTGCAACACACACATACTCACATAAAAGCATTGCCATCCAATAGATTCCGACTCATAGCAACCCTACTGGACAGAGCAGAATTGCCCATAGTGTTCTTTATGGAAGCAAGCTGCAGAACTGCCCCTATAAATCTTTATGGAAGTAGACTGGCACACCTTTGTCCCATGGAGTGCTGATAGGTTTAAACCACGGACCTTTTGGTTAGCAGCAGAGAGCTTAACCACTGCACCACCAGGACTTCTTATATTTGCAACAGGTACAGAAAATTTGCCTTTTGCCAGGGCATTGTACAAGGCTTCCAAGGGCTCAGACCCCTTGGGCTCCCGCTCCCAACACCCACCCCTACAAAGGCCCAATATGTTGGGTTACTCTTTGCCCTGGGAAGCACTGGTGGGAAACCCTGACCATTGAAGTGGGCATAAGCAGAAATGTTCTCCCCACCCCTTCTAGGGGCTGTGCCAGCATGGAGATGGATGGTGTCCAGAGAGCAGCTCAGAAAGGAATCCCAGGACAGACTTCACAGAGACATTTAGTACACTCACCTCAGGCAGAGGCACACCGTTGATGATCAGGTCTGGCTGCTGGGGACCCTGGCTGTTGAAAGAGTGATGGTAGATGTGGTTAGCGCTGGTATTGCGGGTATTCTGGTTCTCCACATTCAGAAAAGTGCTCTCAGAGCGGCGGCAGCCCAGGGGCAGCGTCTGCTGGTGGTAGTCGAAATAGTTGAGGGACGAGGTCAGGGAGGAGCAACTGACAACGTTCATCTTGTCTGTCTCCTCCACATCCCGGGGTACCAGACGGATGTCATTCTTACTGATTTTTTTCTTCTTGCTTGATTTCTTTTGATGCCCATAGGAGTACTCAGCGATTCTATGTGACAGAAAAGGCAGCATGAATAGCTAACGCCCTCCCAAACTATGCACTGATTAATAAACATTAAGTACCCTAGAGGGTTGCACCCCTTCTCTGCTCCAGCTCCTTATTCTGGCGCATTACATCATCGGGTTTCTCCCTGTGCTTTTTACATGTGAAAACAAGCTGAGGGCCACAAAGTTTTCATATTATATATGTAGTAACCTCCCATCCCACAAAAAAGAAAAGAAAAGTTTCTATACTCTGGAATTTCTCATTGCGAGTGGACAATGAGTGGGGGGATGGGGAAAGTTGAGCCTATAGGAGAAAAAGTATGAAAATGCTTAAATCTGGAGCTTCCCTGGAACCCAAAGGAACTCCTGGGTGATATAGGAAGCAAATCTCAATTTAACAGAAGAGGAGATGAAGGAAAATCAAAAATAAACCACCTGCCAGTTCCTCTTGGCACTCGCCATGTGGCCAACACCCTCTATCAGCTTCCTGTGTGAATGACCTGCTCAAATTTGGACTGGGGTAGATCAGACCCCGCCCTCTGGCATCACCTCAGCTCTTCTCCACACCCTTCTCCTGGCCTTAGCCCTGCTCCCTTCTACTCCCCACCCACCTCCACCTCCCTCCTCACTGAGAGAAATCTGATAGCCAAACCCATTTGAATGAGGGGAAATGCCTTTTTACCTCTTTCCCCTTAGGCTCACTTTCTCCTCTGCCTTTTTGTCTTGCTCCTCGCTAATGGGAGAAACCGAGATGCAATGCAGACACTTGCTGTTTTGTCCTTTTATAAAACAGCCGAGGAGACAAGTGATGGTTAAACAATTACTGCAAAGGAATTTAAAGGTTAGTGCATTCGGCATCCTTCTCCATTCAGGTGTACCTACAAGCAGCTGTGCTGCAACTGGAACATAAAGAGCTCAATTTAATTAACACTGACACAGACCCAGAAACGTGCACCAAAGACAGCAAGCTTTAAGAGACTTGTCAAAAGAAATACATTAAAAACATAGCCAGATTCTCAAAGTCATTTATTACTTTGCACATATGATTCAGCTTATTGTTTGGAAATTCAATTTCTGGGCAATAGGCAGCAAAACAATAGGGTTAATAAATAATACAGGTTAATCTTTTACAAGGAAAAGACTGCCTGTATTCTCAATTGACAAAGCTAATTGTCTGAATACAAAAAGGAAGCCCAATTCAAGCAGCTATTGCAGATCATCTCACAAGTCTCATAAATGAATACATTTGGGGAAAAGGCTCTGCAGAGGCTGAGAACAAGAAAACCTCTGCCTAATCACATGGAAAGACCAGTCCCTGAACTTTAGGTTTCCAAAAAGTCTGAGCAGACGGGGAAATTGCATTATGGACAGAGGCAAATTCTTGCTCTCTGGCATCTACCTAGAGCTTAGCAATTGAGTTCCCCTCACCCTTTTCCTGTGTGCCCAGGCAGACTCACAGTGATGGTAAGCTGATGCTACTGGAGCTTGGGAGAAGACAAAATCCCAAAGACCCTAAGACTGGAGTTGCTTTTTTTTTTTTCCCTGATCAGTTTGCAGAATCAATGGGAAGTTCTAATCATTGTGTTTACCCATGATGGGTAAGTTTGGCAATGCCTGGTCCAATTTCTCAGCTGAGGCATTCACTGCGCAGCCCTCCCGGGGTTGACCAATTCTTCAACTAAACTGTACTTCATTAACCCCAAATCATCACAGGGAACAGAGCACTTTACAAAACATACATTTGGGTGAAGTTGGAAGACACTAACATTTGCTCCCCCTCGCTCCGTTCCACCCCCAATTCCAATGTTCGCCTCTCTGTTTAATGATCTCTCTGGCAGGCTCTCAGAAAGAGCTCTCACTTCCAGTCATACATCACCAAGAGGTGGCAAAACCTTCAATGTCTTTATTTCAAGAGGATTTCTTTTTCATCAGGGAAAGGGTCTCATGCATTTACTCTATCCTGAGTAAACAGCTTAAAAAGAGTCCTCTCTATCATTATCTCCACATAAATAAAAATTTACAGACCCCACATTTTTCTCCTGTAAAAATTGCCACTGGCAGTCAGAGGTTTCAAAGGTAAGAATAATATTAATTTCCATTTCTCCCATCTAAAATGACTCGGTGCAGAAGGAAAGAAAAGTCACGGCCATTTCACCAGTAACAGGATTAAAGCATTTATGAGGCATTGCAGCTGCTCTTTTATGGCACCTGATTGATATTCATGTGTGGTTAGCATTTGTCTACTAACTTGTGTAACGCAGAGAATAGTAAAAGGGAAACAATAATTGCATGGCTGTTACATATTCAGGGGGCTCTGATTCACAGAAGTGTGCATTTCAGATGGTATCAGATACAAATCGGACCTACAGGAACATATTTTGACTGATTAGCATGCAAGCACAGATGGCACAAAAGACACACTAGATATGTAGGTGTGTTGAAAGCACACACACACACCTTGATTGAAATAGTAGCATCATTCATTTTCAGCAAACTAAAGAAACAACTTTTTTTTTCAACTATTTCGATGAGACACTGCTGGAAAATAAATTACATGTATATCCTAAATTGGATTCTAGAAATACTTAGACTTACTTATTCTACCCAAATTGTAAGGAAGGGCTTCAGCAAGACCCTCTAATGTGGTTATCAGGAAATCTCATTTAAATACTAGGTGGTATTTGAGTTTCCACATTTCTGTGTTCTCTGTCTCTCTCTCTCTCTCACACACACACACACACAGTCTGCATACACTTCAAGAGAAACTGTAACATAATAGCCCATAGTGACATCCACTGGCAGGGACTAGATCTTAATGCCACAGCAAAGTCCCTTATTAGAGGAAACACCATCAACACCAGATTTTTACTCAAACATCTGGATGCAAAGTCCTATCCCTTACTGGAATGCTTGGTCACCACACCACCAACCAATCAGATATTTGTGAAACATACAGATGTCTGGTAGAATTTCACTTGCAGATGTTTGGGAACTAAATATAAAGCAAGCCAAGAATAAAGTTTTTTTAAAAAAAAAAAATACTAATCACCTGCTTCCCCACACACTCCTGATCTCTCTTCCCTCTGCGTCCTATCTTAGACTTCCACTCCCAGGCTCGCTCTCTCACTGGACAGGACAGCTGCCAGCACTCCTTCTCTTTTCAGTACCTGTCCCCAAACACTGTTATGCTGTGAAATCAAGTTGTGATGCTTGCTGGTATTCCTGGAAATATGAATGTTAATCTCTCTCTCACACACACATACACACTTTTCCTGCCATAACTTCATGAAGACAGCTGTGCAAATTTTAAAATGATAATTGCTTTTCTGCTCAGCATCATTATATAACAGAATCCATTGGAACAGTCAATGATTGTCTTCCAGCAAATTGTCAGATCAAAAGAATTGATCCACTTGGACTACCACAAACTTTTCTCCCTTCCCACAAGAAGCTGTGCTAAGTATTGTGCATGCATTTAAATAGGAAACAGAAACACTGCGATTTTCACACAGAGACGCAGATACATACATCTTATTCATCCAAGACAAAAAAAGGAAAGAAAGAAAAGTTGGCTCTACCTGCAGTTGTAGGTCCGGATCTCTTTGTTGTCTCTCTTGCACTTGATCGCCACGAAGATCATAGTGACAAAGAGGATGCCTGCAATGGAGCCCAGGGCGATGATGAAAATCAGGGACAAGTTCACAGAGCCCATTGACTCTTGGGCGTCGAGAGCAGGAGACAGGTAGATTAGGATAAGCGCAGAGGCAGAGAGCGAGGTCTTGCCATGGTCGTGAGCGACCACAATAAGCTCATAGGACGCCTTGGAGCTTTCGCCAAAGGTGCGAGTGGTTCTGACTTCGCCATTGACCTGATCTATTTCAAAGAATCCGCGGTCACCCTCGGTCATGTCGTAGGTGACTCGGCCATTCTCACCCTCGTCATAGTCGTCTGCCTTGACAACGGTCACCAGGTAGCCTATGCCGGAGTTTCGGGGGATGTAGACTTCAGCTGTGCCATTGATCAGGGGCGGGGCTGTGATGACCGGGGTATTGTCGTTGACGTCGAGGATGATGACCCGCACCGTGGCATTGCTCTGCAGCGAGGGCAGGCCGCCGTCCTTGGCCAGCACCTTGAATTCGAATGCTTTGGTCTGCTCGTGGTTGAAGGAGCGCAGCGCGTAGATGTCGCCCGAGTTGGGGTTGATGGAAACATAGGTGAAGACAGGCATGTCCCGCACCTGCGATGGCACAATCTGATAGGAAACACTGCCATTGAGACCCAGGTCGGGGTCGCGGGCTGACACAGAGAGGAGATAGGCACCGGGCGTGTTGTTCTCCTGAACAATAACCTGGTAGTAGGGCTTGGAGAAGTGAGGATGGTTGTCGTTCTCATCTGTGATGCGCACTGTGAAGGATTTGGCACTCTGCAGCATAGGCACGCCGCCGTCCCGCGCCTGGATCGTGAGGTTGTACTGATCGTGCTGCTCCCGGTCCAGCCGTCCGTCCACCAGGATAGTGGAGAAGCTCTCATACTCCTGCAGCCGAAAGGGCACATTGCCCAGCAAACGGCACTGCACTCGCCCGTTTAGGCCTGAGTCGCGATCAGACACCCGCACCAGTGCAATCACGTAGCCCGGGGGGGCGCTCTCGCTCACCTCCACCAGCTCGCTGTTGACCGACAGCAGGTTGATGACGGGCGGGTTGTCGTTGGTGTCCAGCACGCTGACAGTGACCTTGCAGTGTGCCGGGATGGAGTTGGGTCCTAGGTCCTTGGCCTGCACGTCCAGCTCGTACACGTGGCCCTCTTCATAGTCTAGGGCGCCAGTGACAGTGATGAGGCCGCTGTGCGGGTCGATCTGAAAGAGCTCGCGAGTGCGGTCATTGACGTAGCCATAGAAGGAGTAGACCACTTGGCCGTTGGTGCCCTCATCTGGGTCGCTGGCGTTGAGGCGGATGACAGGTGTGTTGGGAGGTGAGTTTTCAGGCACACTCACTGCATAGGTGGACTCGCCAAACACCGGGTTGTTGTCATTAGAATCGGTCACCTTAATGCTGAGGCCCACTGTGCCGAGGCGTGGTGGGTCGCCGCCGTCTAGAGCAGTGATGCGAAAGCTATAGTGCGACTGCGTCTCTCGGTCCAGGCTTTTCTCCACTACAAGTTCAGCAAATCGGGAGCCGTCGCCGCGCGTCTTGATATCCAGGCCAAAGAGCTCGTTGGGCGTGAGCTCGTACGTTTGCACACCGAAACTGCCTGAGTCTGGGTCATAGGCGCTGTCCAGCGGGATGCGTGTGCCGGGGCTAGCCGCCTCTGAGATTTCCAACTCGATCTGTGCTGCCGGGAAACTGGGCGCATTGTCGTTCAGGTCCTTGATCTCCACTTTAATCACGCAGATTTCCATAGAGCTGGACATGACCTCGAGCGAGATGATGCACTTGGGGCTCTGACGGCACAGCAGGTCACGGTCGATCTTCTGCTTGGTGACTAGCAGGCCTGAGCTGGGGTTGATGTCCACTAGGTGCGGAGCCGAGTTGGACACCACGCGGAAGGCAGAGGCCTGCCGTGGGTCCAGCGCGAAGCCTGCCTCGCGCGCGTCCTTGGCCACATTGGCTATCACCGTCCCGGCGCGCTGTTCCTCCTCTACCGAGTACTTCAGGTTAATGAGGGCGGCCGCCTGCGTCCACAGTACGGCCAGCAGCAGCAACACCGGCAGCAGGAGCGACTCCATGGCTGCGCGGGGCTCTGCCTGGCCTCGCCTCTCCACACCCCTCCGAGACCGACGCCGTCGGCGCTCCAGCTTCCCGCTGGCTCGGGCCGCCTGTTGCGCGCGTCCCGGGGCCCCGGAGGCCGCGGGAGGAGTCCCGCCCAGGGCGGCCCGGCGGCGCGGGGGAGATACCCGCGCCGGCTCCAATGCTGAGGTGGCGGCAGACTCAGCAGGGGCTCGGGGGGAGCCCGGGGGCTCCGTGGGGCCGAGGGAGCGCCGCGCGGCCCCGAGCCCCCTCCCTCCAGCCCGGCTACTCAGTTTTCCCCCTTCAAAGTTAGCCGGGCGCGACTGGCCGCAGCGGCGCAGGGCTGCGGGTCCGGTGGCTTCTGCTCGGTGCTGGCGACGCGCGGCAGGGTCCGGACCGCACTTAGAGCAAAGGCGGGGAGAGCAGGAAGGGCGCAGCCTCTCAGACACTGCCCGGCCGGCCACGGCGCACCGGCACTGGGGCTGGCGAGCGGGTTGTCTGTGCACCTGGCATGCGCAAGGACCTCCCCCCAGCACTCGCTGCTCACTGCGGAGAGAGGACTTGCCTATAACGCGCCCTCTGGGATCTGCAGGGGGGGCACGCCAGTCTCTCTCAGGCCTGTTGGGGAGGAAGGGGGTCGCAGGCGTGAACCTGAGTTGCTGGCGAGTGCTACCGGCGCCCAGCAACTCGACTGAGCGGGATGGCGGTTCTGGGGTCGGCAGAGAAGGGGGGAGGGGAAGGAGGCTGCCGAGGCGAGAGCGCGCTTCCCTGCTCTGAGGTTGGCTTCAGGGGGCTTTAGGGGCCAGTCTGTCCAGGATCCGAGGTGGGCGCGAAGTCCTCCCTACGGGGCAGTTGAGGGGGAGAGGGCGTTTGGGTCTCGGAAATGTTACCAATGCAGCCCGACCCTCCACGTCAAGTTTGTGAAAACGGGGCAATGGCAATTTGTCCCAGAAAATCAAAGTCCTAGTCTTTCCAGTGGCCCGAGGGGCGGGGAGTAAGGAAAAGGGGAGGGGGAAGCGACAACAGTACCGGCCAGGAGAGGCGGGGCCGCCGCCGCGGGTACCGGGGCTTCTCCTCCTCCCTCGGTCTGGGCTAGGGTGTCGCTCCGAGGGCCGCCGCCACCGCCGCCGCCGCCACCGCCGAGGGAACAAGCCCTCCTAGTTCAGTCGCATGTCTCCAGGGTCCCCCTCAGCAGCTTCCGCGGTCGATGATTCTGTCGCCGCCAAAGTTTACTTGCGGGAGCGTCTTGATTCCATCCTTCCAGAGAGGCGCTGGCCACGCTGCGCTGGGCTCCTCTCCCGGGCGCTCGCGCACTCGGGAGATCTGTCTTGGGCTGTATGTGAATGTGTGTGAGAGAGTAAGAGTGAGTGTGTGAAGTGTGAATGTGAAATTTGAACGGGCAGGAGGCGATGGGTTTGGGATGGGAGGTTTGGGATCTCGGATGAATCCGCTCAGCAGGAATGTCTCGGAGCTCTACGCGCCAGGGCCCCGCGCAGGGCTAGGGATGAGGGTGCCAGTGTCCCCCGGGCAAGCCGGCCATGGTGCTCGGGAGCTGTGCTGCCGTCTGCGCCCGCTCGTCTGTCTCCCCTCTGCGCCCTCCGCCGCCGCCGCTATTGCTGCTGCTGCTGAAAGCTATAGTGCGACTGCGTCTCTCGGTCCAG
>NW_006921914.1:1630154-1638321 GCF_000298275.1 Orycteropus afer afer
CTTGGCGCTGACTCTGAGCCTCGCTGGGAACTGCGCGCCTCTCGGGTTTGCAGAGATGGCAGTAAAGATGAGGATTTGATTCCCTCGCCCTGTTTATCTCCCTCACATATCTTCATCTCTTGAATATAATACTCATATTCACTCCCTCGCTTGCTCTTTGTCTTTTCGTTCTGGGTTTGTCTGGATGTCTCTCTGTCTTCCTCTCTTCGTTCAGCAGTGAAAAGAAGAGAAGGAGAAAGCGCCCCCGAGGTGGTCAGTCGTCCGGCTCTGGGCTGGTATGTCTTACTCCAGTTGAGAGCCGCGGCCGCCATCCTCTTGGACCGTCATCTCCACCCCTTTTCTCCGGGCAGGCGCTGCGCTCTCAGCCTCTCCCACTGAGCAGGGCCCCTGACCCGGTTCGATTCGCTCTTGGCTGATGCTTATTAATCAAATGGGCTCAGTGGTGCATGGGCCGATCCGCGGAGGGAGCTGGACCCATTTAGTTGTCCCTCACCCCACCCTGTTGGACAATTTAACTCCCTATAAATAAACTGTACGTTTATGAGGAGCGGGTGGAACGGACGGCTCCGCGCCGCGCTGCGCTGCGCCACAGCAGGAAAGCCTGAGTGGGGCTGGAGGTGCGGGGCGGGCGCGCCGTCCGTGTGAGTCGCCGGCAGCTGGAAGCAGGCGCCTGTGTGCGGGGCGCCCCAACCTTCCCGTGGGACCTTGGTCCCAGGGGCCTGCCAGCTCCGTTCGGCGGTGGCAGCGGCAGCAGCATGTGCCAGGGCTGGGAAGCAGGAGGCAAATGTGGCCAGGGCTGAAAACAAGCTCGGCCTGCCTTCCGGACTGAAGGCGCCCTGGGAACAGAGGGGAACTACTCCCCGCCCCATCTAAGGCTCTTAATTAAGGTCACCGGCGGGATGAATCAAAAGCACCCCGCTGAACAAGTTTTTTTTTTCCCCCCTATCATAGATTGGGGGTGGGGGAGCGGTTCTGAATTCACAATTCTTGGAAGAGTAAATCTCCTCTGAGTGACTTGCCTCGTATATTTTTGAGTCTTGGGTGAGCAAACTCAGTCCGGCGACATTGTCCCGAGACTGTGGGCTTAAAATGGGACTCACTTTTGCCCTTTAAAAGACATTAAACAAGAAAACAAAACAAAAAAAAAAGCATTTGGACATATTATGGGCTTTTCAAAATTGCCATCTTCTTGCAGAGAGCAACCCATGTGCTTTTAAAAAAATATATATATTTTTTTCTCCCAGAGGAGCTAGTTTAACAACCCTTACCTTGGCGGGAGAGGGGAGGGAAGAGAAAGACAACTTCCTCCTACAGAAAGGAATTGTTTCAGGTGTGAGGTTTCGACCCCCAGAACGTGATAGCGGAAGACAAGGGGAGGGAGCCGGAGATGGATCGGCTCTCCGCGTGGGGGTCGTTTTCACTCTTTGGCATTAGGATGCGATTCAGTCCAGAACATTAGGGAGAAAAGCTAGGCATCTGCAATAAGCAACATTTAATTTTGGACAATAAGAACTGCGGGGGGACGGCAGAGTTGGGGCTTGGGGAAGCCCCGTGACCCGCCCGCTTTCCTGTGGACACCGTTGGAAAAATGGGCAAGTAGTAGAGTGACAATATGGCAGGCAGCGCGGACTCACCTCGCCGGCTACACGTAAAGAAGGGCTCCATTTGATTTATCACAGTTATTTACCTCTGATGTCAGCGAATGGGAATGAAGTGCATCTTGGTCTAATTAAAAAGGCCTAAAAAGGCATTCGAAATGGGTTTGCTATCTGATCACGGGATGTAAGTTCAGCGTTTGGCAGCTTTCTAAAATATTGCTTGGACTATTTAAACAGAACAATTAGCAGCATGCTGAAATGTTTGCATGCTATGCTTAGAAGCTTTTAGCTGTAAACTTTAAGGCGATCTGCTCCCCTTTAAGTTAAAAAAGGATGATGCTGCTTCCTTGTGGCGAAGGCTGTCAGGAACCCGCTGATCAATAAAAGTAAACTGGCGCCTCCACGGCTTGATTGAGCGGGAGCAAAGAGTCTGAGAAGTAGTCTCGGCCATTAACAATCCCCCAGGTAACGAGAAATGGAAGAATTACTCAGGTAAAATGATTAACATTGCTGTGGCATCTGAAAAGATGAACACAACAAGATAAGAAGGCTGCGCACCTCTTACTTTGGGGAGTGCTAATAGAATGTCTATTTTCTGCTGTCTTTTAAAGATAAATAGGAGAATTCTATTCATGTACAATGTCATTACCTTTGTAATTGCAATCCCATTGTAAAGACTTGTTCTGCATTTGCAAAGACAAACACTCTTCAGCTCTTCACTAAGGAGATGGCATCGGGTTCCCTGACTCCTGTTCCCTGTTCACACTCCAGGTGCCCCTCCTTCCCAAGAGGAGGACCCAAGTACTTGAAGCTATCAAACTGCTTTCATGGAAGCCGGCTGCTGTGGAAGACCGGCCCATGCCTCTGCTTTCCCATTACCCTCTACCCTCAAGCACAAAATGACAGTTGCTTCTCTCAAAAAAAAAAAAAAAAAAAAGCTCTTCCATCCTCTAATCCATTTCTCTATAGATAACCCTAACACCTTTGCTCTCAGAATCTTTTTTTTTTTTTCCTAATAGGCACACTTGGGCTCAACAATATTTTTTACTAAATGAGTGACTGAAAACGCGTTCATGATCGGAATTTATTAACTAACTGAATAAAAACCATTCTGCGTGAAGATAATAAAAACAAAAAGAAAGTTCCTTCCCTCTTAGTTTCCATTTACTCCGATCCTGTAGAGAGCCTCGCCTCCTCAGCCTCTTTAGAGACACAAGAGGGACATCTAGTGACCGTCATCGATATTTTTGATCCAACAGCAGCTGAGAAACACTAGGCATTAGGTACCAATGCAGTGCTGTACCTCCTGGGGCAGCCTTTTGAGCCAAGGCAGCTCCTTGGGCCAATGAGGACACTATCAAAATGGGCAAATTTTTTCCTGTTTATTTTTCTTTAAAATTTCAGTCAACCACTAAAATGATAATGAACGGCAATAGAAGGAGGAGGAGAAGGAAGAGGAGAGGGAGAAGGAAAAGGTGAAGAATTCCTTCCATTCAAATCAAGCCAGTGTGTGAGGGTGCTTCTTGTTGCCCCAATATTGATACGCAAAGCAACTCACTGCAGTTTAGTGGCATCCAACTCATAGCGACCCCTCCTTGGGTTTCCGAGGTGGCATCACTAGGGAAGTAGATTGCCCAACTTTCCTTCCGAGGAGGGGCTGGTGGGTTTGAACCGCCAGCCTTCTGGTTAGCAGTCCAATGACTTAGGCACTATACCACCAGAGTTCCTCCAATATTGATAAGGATAGGGTAAAAGATTTTGTTCATAAAGGTTAAGATTGATGGTAGGAGTTAAGAGACCAGGATAAGAGGGTCAGAGAAGCAGAAGGGAGAGGAGGAGAAAAGAAGATAAGGGAGCATTCTGAAGGAAATTTTCTTTCCTACCGTCCCCTTCTCTCCCTCCTTTCTCCCCTTCCCTCCATCCCCTTTCCTTTCCCTCTCCTCCTTCTCTTTTGCTCTCCCTTCCCTCTGTCCTTGCAGCAGACAAATGGATGGTCTTCTAGCTTGGGCATCCCTTTCCATCCAACTGATAAGACCAACAGCTTAAGGAAATTTTCTTAGGAAGAAAAGGCTTGACTTTTAAAATAGCCAAAACAGTCAGACTTTCCTTGCCTGCATGTCTGATCTCCTCACTTAGGTTACAATGATGAAGAGAGTAACTGATGAAAGGAGAAAATGAAAGAATGAAAATGGAGGCCACAGTACACAACTGAAAAGTGTCATTATTAGAGTCACCATCTTATTTAATCTTTTCAGTGCTCCTAGGGGGTAAAGACTCTTTGCAAATCTGGAAGTGGAGGTTCAGAGCAGTTCAATGACTTGGCAGGATGACCTCATTACACACAACTCAACCACTTCCTTTGTGAAATCAACAAGTGCTGGCTGTGAGCCCAGCATTGTGCTAGGAACTGATTTTTTTTTTTTTTTTAAAGATGGCCCTTGCCCTTGTGAAGTTAAAAATTCAGTTGATTAATTTAATAGCAGCATGCAATTTTATGTGCTATAAATTTTGCTGGAGGAGAAAGTAGGATGGGGTATATCATGTTGACAGCTTCCTGAAATTCTCTTTCCTTCTGCCCAATTCTACTTAGTACCCCACTTCGCTGTCCCAGGCATGACAAGGAAAGGCAGCAGCCAGGGATGTGAACCTGCTGGTCAGGGATGGGGTGCAGTTTCCACCATCCTGGTTGCTATTTCTAACTCCTCTGAAGCACCAGGAAGCCTAGAGAAGGTGGCCAAGAAAAGTCTTTGAGGTCTCTTGCACTTCTGCCTCTCTATTCCTCCCAACACTACCCTCTTTCCCACCCTTTGACAGTGGATAACAGTAATATCCAAGGAGCTCTATCAGATAAACAATGAGCAGAGAAAGTGTTCCTTTCTAAGTGCTAAAATTTTTCACCATGGCCATGATACCTGTCATTTCTAAGAAATACAAGAGAGGCAGGGACAGTGAGGAAAAAGAGACTGAGAAAGCTAGTAGTAATCACTCCAAGCCTTCCCATTTTGACAAAGTTACCATCCCTAAACAAGTTACACCCAATTTCTGTCTATGCCTTATCCCATCTCTTTAGGAATGTCACCACCCATAGGAGCAAACCTCTGCTGTTGCCAAACTCATAACTGTCCCTAAATAAACACACATCATGGGGACCATTTAATTCACAAAGGCTAAATCAGCAGATACATTTCAATACATGACACTGGTCTCTAACACCTTCTGTACTACCCTGTGATGTTTTGACAGCACCATTTGGGCTTGCGGCATTATTGCCTCAACTGTTTCATGTGAATTCTTTCCAAGTGGATCCCAAATGCTGTTTTCCTAGGTGCAACCTCATGCCAACTGTTATTGCTCCCCACCACCACCACCTTTGAAAACAGAAAGCTCTCTCTTCAAAGGCACTCTGATCAGACCAACCTCAGCCTTCACACTAATGCCTCTCTTATTGCAATAAGAAGGGAAAGAGTGACATTCCACAAGCACCCAGAGGAACTTGCTTCTTGACAACTTGAAAAAAATGATCATCAAATTAGAGACCCCAAAATCCAATTGAAATATTAGCCACAGTATCACAAATAAAGAGGTAATTGAAATGAACCAACTAGGAATGTCTTGAAAAGGGCTCTGGTGGCATAGTGGTTAAGGCATTTGGCTGCTAGTTCAAGCCCACCAGCTGCTCCATGGGAAGAAGATGAAGCAATCTACTTCCCTAAAGATTTATAGCCTTGGAGATCCAGTGGGGGTCACTATGAGCCAGAATCAACTTCATGGCAATGGGTAGAAATGCCTTCTTTTAGATCAAGTCTTTTTTTTCTTTTTAGCACTGTTGTTGTTAGGTGCTGTTGAGTTATTTCCAACTCATAGTGACCCTACGCACAGCAGAATGAAACATTGCTTGGTCCTGTGCCAGCCTCATGATCTTTGCTATACCTGAGCCCATTGTTGCAGCCACTGTGTCTATCCATCTCATTGAGGGCATTCCCCTTCTTCGTTGACCCTCCACTTTATCAAGCATGATATATCCTTCTCCAGGGAATGGTTCCTTCTGACAACGTGACCAAAGTAGGTGAGACAAAGTCTGGCCCTTCTCACTTCCAAGGAACATTCTGGCTGCATCTCTTCCAAGACAGACGTGTTAGTCCTTTTTGCAGACCATGGTACTCTTAGCATTCTTCTCCAACACCACTACTCAAAGGCATCAACTCTTCTTTGGTCTTCCTTATTCATTGTCCAGCTCTCACATGCATAAGAGGTGATTGAAACTCCCATGGCTTGGGTCAGGCCCACCTTAGTTTTCAAGGAGACATCCTTGCTCCTCATCACTTGAAAGAGGTCCTTTGCAGCAGATTTTCCCAATGTCATATGTCATCTGATGTCTTGACTGCTGCTTCCATTGGTATTATTGTAGAATCAAGTAATATGAAATCTTTGACAACTTCAAGCTTTTCTCCATCCACTGTGAAGCTGTTTATTGCACCAGTTGTGAGGATTTTTGTTTTCTTTATATTTAGGAGTAATCCATACTGCAGACTGTAGTCTATAATCTTCATCAGTGTTTCAAGTCATCCTTACTTTCAGCAAGCAAAGTTGTGTCATCTGCGTATCACAGGTTGTTAATGAGTCTTCCTCCAATCCTGATGCCACATTCTTCTTGACATAATCCAACTTCTTGGAGTATTTGCTCAGCATACATGTTGAATAAATATGGTGAAAGGATTCAAGCTTGATGCACTCTCCTCTTGATTTTGAACCATGCAATATCCCCTTGTTCTATTCAAACAACAGCCTCCTGATCTATGTGCAGGTTCCTCATGAGTACCATAAAGTGTTATGGAATTCCCATTCTTCTCAGTGTTATCCATAATTTGTTATGATCCACACAATTGAATGCTTTGGCATAGTCAGCAAAACATAAGTAAACATCTTTCTGATATTCTTTGCTTTCAGCTAAGATCCATCTGACATCAGCAATGATAGCCCTCATCCATGTCCTCTTCTGAATCCAGCTTGTATTTCTGGAAGCACTCTGTCAACCATTTTTGAATTATCTTCAGAAAGATTTTACTTGCAGATAATATTAATGATATTGTTCCATAATTTTCACATTCTGTGGGATCACCTTTCTTTGGAATGGGTACAAATATGGATCTCTTCCAGTCAGTTGGCCAGGTAGCTGTCTTCCAAATCTCTTGGCGTAACCAAGTGAGTGCTTCCAGCAAGGCATCTGTTTGTTGAAACTTTTCAATGGGTATTCTGTCAAATCCTGGAGACTTGTTCTTTGGCAATCCTTCACTGCAGATTTGACTTCTTCCTTCAGTACCATTAGTTCTTGATCATATGCCACCTCCTGAAATGGATAATTCTTTTTGGTACAGTGACTCTGTGTATTCCTTCCATCTTCTTTTGATGTTTCCTGCATCATTCAATATTTTCCCCATAGAATCTTTCAATATTGCAACTCGAGGCTTAATTTTTTTTTAATTAAAAAATTATTTTTTGGGAGGTTGCTTTTCATTTGGGTGTGACTCTATATTAAGGCCAGGACCTGAGGTAGACAGGCTTGGGGATTGGAGGCTGCTTTTCACTTGGGTGTGGTTCTCTCTATTAAGACAGGGGCCTGAGGTAGGCAGGTGCAGAAAGGTTAGGAACAACTAAAAGAGACTAACTTGTCTGTCAGTTTGTCCTCCCGGGGTGGCTTACATGTTGCTGTGAGGCTGGAGGCTATGCCACCATGTTGCAAAATGCCAACAGGGTTACCCCTGGTGGAGAGATTTCAGCAGAACTTCTGGGCTTAGACAGACTCGGAAGAAGGAAGAGGTCTTCCATTTCTCAAAGAATTAGCCAGTGAAAACTTTATGAATAGCAGTGAAACACTGTCTGATATATTGCTGGAAAACTTTATAAACAGCCCTGAAACATTGTCTGACATAGTGCTGGAAGATGAGCCCCTCAAGTAGGAAGGCACTCAAAATTTGGCTGGGCAAGAGCTGACTCCTCAGAGTAGAGACGACCTTAATGATATGGATGAAGTAAAGCTTTCGATACCTCCATTGGCTGATGTGGCACAACTCAAAATGAGCAGAAACAAATCCAAACATCCATTAATAATTGGAACATGGAATGTACAAAGTATGAATCTAGGAAAATTGAAAGTTGTCAAAAATGAAATGGAACACATAAAGATCAATATCCTAAGCATTAGTGAGCTAAAATGGACTGGGTTTGGCCATTTGGAATCAGACAACCATATGATCTACTATGACGGGAATTACAAATTAAAGAGGAATGGTGTGGCATTAATTGTCACAAAGAGTGTTTCAAGATCTGCCCTGAACTGCTTATGCACAGGGAAACAGCTCAGGGGGCAGAAGTATATGGAGGGAGGGACACAGGGAAGAGGTAACTATGGGGAAGAAGTGAGAGGGGAGCTGTTGCATCGTGTTTAACTGTGATCAATGACATGAGACAAAGTGTATGTAAACTGCTGTATGGAAAGTGAATGAATTTGCTCTGTAAATCTTCACCCAAATCACAATTAAAAAAAAAAGAGTTAATTTCTATGCACTTTC
>NW_006921914.1:1638430-1657651 GCF_000298275.1 Orycteropus afer afer
ATCTGCCCTGAAGTACAACACTGTCAGTGATAGGATAATATCCATATGCCTATAAATAAAACTGGTTAATATTACTATTATCCAAATTTTTAGCACTGCTGCCTCCAAACTCTAATGCTAGAACATAATAGATGTATCCACGGGACGCCCTATACCATGTGCAACTCCCTCAGAATATAGCTCCAGGCAGGGACTCAGCTTTTGATTCCCAGCCTAGACTTCTTTCATTCTCTTCTGTTGTTTCTGGAGTGGCTCAGGTGGGGCAGGAAAAGAGGCAGATATATCCCTGAAAGGAATGGTTTGAGAGTGTTTAAAGATCCCTGACCAAAATATCAGCCCTGCAAGATGGGTCAGGAAGATCACCTTTCCAAATATATATCTGATTGTCTTGTCTTCTAGGAAGCTGAGTTCTTTTTTGAGGATTGATCTGATGAAACTAAACTTCAAGACTTCTCTAGGTACCTTGGACAAGAGATGATCTCAGTGAGGACACCAGTTCTAGGTGACGAGACTGGATCTTGATTTTCTCTTGATTCCTCCATAGCTTCTCCCGGAACTCAGGAGAAGCTTTGTTCCAGATGCTCCACCAACTGATTTTTCACTGAAGTAGGAAACTTACTAGTTGGCTAATGTCAACTTAAGAAGCAAAGAAAGAAAACTAATAAACATGAAGAATTGCTGGTTTGACAGTTGCAGTTACATTACCTGGGCTAGCATTGTAAGTACCAAAGGCATGTCACGTATGCCACTAACAGCACAACGCACAATATCTGTTCAGGTTGACAAGCCCTGGGGCAGTGGAGAGTAAACTGAAAGAGGGAGATCCCAGAAGGAGGCAGAGAGAGCACCACAAAGGGGACAGATAGAGCAGAAGTGACAGAAAAATATCATTTTAGCAGCAGGAAAGTTATGCACTTTTTTTTGAATGAGAAGAAAACAATGACTTGGCAGCTGGGAAAGCATCCTGATTTGAGATCCAAGAGTTTGCATATTGGTGTACTAGGCTTAGGGGGGCAGCATATTAATTTCTGTCTGTTGTCTCCTGCTGGAGCCAGAATGGCCACAGAGGACCAATGACCTTTCTTCCAAAAGCTGGGAGTTGGGAGGGGTAGGGAAAGAGTGTCCTGTATCACCGGAGATACCAGCTGGGCTGAGCTGGGCTGGTCTCTTTCAGCAAAGATCAAAAAATGCAGCAACATCAGTACCAGGCAATATCCACTCAGGGATAGCAGCCTAGGCAGCAGTGATCAAATTAAGTCTCATGCCTAATGATGGGTTGGTGAGAGAACTAACAGTCTAGAGGGGAGTGGGCCCAGCTTGAGGCCCACTGCAGCTCTGCATGTTCTCTGCCCTGAGAAATGGTGGAACTTGAGAAAACCTCAATGTCTGGCTGTGCAGTTTCATTTGGGGAAACAGGCAATCAGTTCTGGAAGGCTGACCGAAAAGAGTGGACAGGATGATAGTTCAAAATGAGATCCATCAATGACTTCGTTGCAGCCCAAGCCAAACAATCAAAAGCAAATAGTCAGCTTCTAAAATCAATGCTTCGTGAGATGATGAGCCAGCCAGTGGAATTCACATGGGGGTGGAGGGAAAGAGGAGGTTGGGAGGGAGGGTAGAAAAATCCCCTCTTTCTAACCACCCACCAAAGAAAGCAGCTGCATTTCCTTGAAACAGCAGATTGGGTCCGTAGCAAAATCAGAACTACAGTCTTTGAGCGGAGCAAAACAAAGGAGCAGGGGGCGAGACATTTTTGAAAACAGGAAGGCGTTTTGGCAACAATCACAGGAGGGCTGGTAAGCCATTGTGCTCTTGGGATCCATCTGCTGAGCTCCAGAACATCCTCCCCACACTCCACCCCCACCCAGCTCTCAGATTGCCTGTCCAGGGTCAAACAGCAGGGTCATTCAGGAAGAAATGGTAACAAGGAAAAGATAGACCCAGCCTGAATATGAGAAGTGAGAAAGGGCAGGCACAACTTCTTCCACCTATGGAGAATGTGGTGAGAGAGATAGGCAAGCCCTTCTGATTCTTGGTGCCATTACAGGGGAGCAAGAGTGGGTTTAATTAAATTAATGGAAAAGACATTTAAAATTAAAATTGGTGTGTGAGTTTTAATCAGCCTAGAATTTGCTGCTGTGAGAGACTACTGAGAGAAACATGGTGACTGCATCTTTAAGCACTTGAATAATTTTATAGCTATTAATTAATTTGTTAGTCATGCAGTATAAGTGAACACTGGCAAGGTAATCAAATTGCATGATCCATAGCAGAGATCAGGGTAATCTAGTAAAAAAATTAGAGAGCATCTATTCATTGCCAGTATATATGAAGATATCTCCCTCAGACTCCTCTTTCAAATGTAAAGAAGGTAGAGTTATGTCATTTTATATATACAGAGAGAGAGAGAGAGAGAAAAAATGAGCATGAGAGTCTAGTGGTACGATGGTTAAACACTTGGCTGCTAACCAAAAGGTTGGTAGTTCAAACACACCTAGTGGCACTGAAGCAGAAAGACTTGGTGACCTGCTTCTGTAAAGATTACAGCCAAGTTCTGTAATGGGGCAGTTCTGCTCTGACTCATAGTCACTATGAGTCTAAAATCGACTTGAGAGTACTTAACAACAGCAACATGTACTTATATATGATTTTCAAGGCTATGTGACCTTTCAAAACCAGATCTCCAGGCCTGTTTTCTGAGGTGTGTTTGGATGAGTTTGAACCACCAATCTTTCAGTTAATAGTCCAGTGCTTAACTGTTTATGCCACCCAGGGACACACACATAGATGTATTAGAGTTTTTATTTTTAATGGAGCACCACGCCTGATCTCAGAGTCTGTAAATCACCATATTAAGACCTCAGCAGATGTAATCACCTACAAGTATCAGAAAAGAGTTCACAACTTTGAATTTCACATCTTTTATTGTACATTACAGGAGATTCACGCATGGGCCTCCCTTCCTTTATAACTCAGGACTCTGAATATTACTTAGTGGACCATTAACCTGTTCCAATATAGCATTAGATTTTTCTAGCCAAGGAGAATAAAATAAAGATGCTTAATTTAGTTCCCTTTTCCCTGAGAAATAAATAGCTGTCATACATCCAGAACAGAAGGGTTCATGAACAGCTTTGGAACATAAAGATCAATGAAATCTGATCCTCTCTTGAGGAAAAGAGATCTACATAGAGTTTAGCCAAAGATTTCCTACCATAGGCAGTCCCTGGTCATCAGGAAGCCTTTGAAGGCCCTCCCAGGTTTCCTGCTTAGTCTTGTTTGATCTCCAGTGAACACTGAAATTTTTGTAAAGCAGTTTTATAAATGTAAATTACTCCATAAATGCAAAATAATTATATCTAGCCTAGGAAGATAATTTCGAGTTTCTGGAATTTCCCATAGTTTGGTCTAAGATAGAAAATGGACATAACAGTATATATCATGTTATGTACATTTACTTCCAAGAATGATGCTTATGATGATGAGTACTTCTTTCTTGCCTGTTTTCCATTTCTATCCCAGTAACTAATATTTACACATAAAAAGCTTCCATGTTTTGATATATCTTTACGATATGTAGATCTTTTGTCAATTGTAATTATTCATGACCCTAACTTCAGTTTATTTTTTTGCCCTCATTGTAGCCATCATCAGCATCATTGGGCCAGATATAATTCTAGGTGGCAGGTTACTAATAAATAAGAGAATGCCTCTGCCCTCAAGGATCTCACAGAAGGTTTGTATAGCAGAGTGATGGGAGTTGAGACTGGAAAAATAGCTAGATACATTGTACAGAGCCTTCATTTCTTTAGCATCTACACTTGGTGTTTAAGACTGAGAATACAAATTAATGTGAGGCATGCATCCTGTACTCCAATGGCTTTGAGTGTAGTGGATATCATAAAAGGAGAACTACAAGGAAATATTTATCAGGTGTCAGAGCAGCAGTGCTCAGCATTAGTAAAACTCTATTACAGAGGGGTGACTGATGACCCAGAAGCTGTGGGAAAGTGTTTCAGGTGAGGGAAAGGGTATTTATAAAGGCACATAAGCTACAGTGAATTGGTTGTGTTAGGGAAACCATGAAGAGTATAGTCTGGCTCAAGAATTTATTCCAAAAGCACTATTGAAATAGTGTGGTGCAGTGATTTAGGGCACAAACTCTGAGACTACACAGGTCTTGGTTCAAGTCCTGGTTCTACCATTTCCTTAGGTTAGTGACCTTAGGAAAATTAACATAGTATTTATCTCATAGAGTTGTAAATTACATGAAATGATACCTGTAAAATGAGATGATGCCTGTAAAGCATGTCATGTTTTACATGCTTAGCACAGAGTAAAGAACTCAATGATTTTCAGCTCTTACATACTGAGCATCACAATGTGCCAGATAAAATTCAAGGTGGCAGGCTACTAATAAATAAGAGAAATCCCTCAAGGATCTCACAGAAGGTTTGTATAGCAGACAAATGGGAGTTGAGATTGGGAAGGGAGGTACAGGCCATTATGCAGAGCTTTACTTGCTAGAATAAGGAATTGGAACCTTACTCTAGAGGCCAGTGGAGTCATCAAAGCCTTCTGATCAGGTGAGTAACTAAATAACTTTTTTTTTTATGTTTTTTGAGTTATCTGAAAATAACAAGGCACGTTGATTTCTTCTACCTTCCTCCACCTTGCCTACAGTTTAGGTTAATTTGCTACTTCTTACTCAAGTCAAATTCCACTACAACATGTACCAAAGCAGTATAACTAGAGTGAGCTCAGGAAAAAGGGTTGCTCAGAATGGTAGAAACACTGAGACTGAGAGTGTTGCAAGACAGTGGAGGCTGGTATCAGCAAAGGTGGTTGGATGTGCAAATCATTGTGTCCAAGGAATTCATCAAGTTTCAAAATGGTTCAGGCAAGCAGAGGACAGGACATGTCAGTGGAAGATTCAAGGCAACAAGCACAGGTGGAGCCTTGTGTTGGTTCCAGGAGATCTAGTTATTTGTGACAGAAGGTACAATGAGCTGGATCTATGAATTAGAGGCTGCACAGATACCCAGAGCTCATCTCTAACACATTTCATGCTAGAGTAAAAAGTCTTTACAATTTGCACAATACTTTTAAAATATTTAAAGTGTTTGTATCTCCTTAATTTTTGTGTCCTAGACTAAATCCCCAATCACTCTGCCTTAGTTATGGCTTGGATGATTGATTTAGGCTCTGGACCTCATGGGTCCCATTGGTAAATCTAGCTTTAAGTAGCTGGAGAAGAAGACAAAACCCAAAACCAAACCCATTGCTGTGGAGTCGATTTCAAATCATAGTAACCTTATAGGACAGAGTAGGACTGCCCCAGACTGTTTTGAAGGCTGTAAACCTTTGTGGAAGCAAACTGCCACATCCTTGTTTGGAAGAGCAGCAGGTGGGTTCTAATCGCAAGCCTTTTGTTTGGCAGCCAAACATGTTAACCACTGAATCAGGAGGGTACCTGGAGATGGCAAAAAACAAACAAACAAACAAAAACCAAGGGTATAAATGAAGAGGCTGACTCAGGAGACTGATTGGAATATGTTTGTTACCCTGGAATTTTGGACAAAGCAAATGTTCCTTGAAATAAAATACTCCATTGATTAAAGTCTGGGAGTCTTTTTTGTTGTAAAGAGACTTTATAATAATGGAAGCTTAGAGAAATGAGATTTATCTGAGTTGTTTAAGGCAATTTGCTTCATTTATCAGTCATTCACTTGGCAAGCATTTATTAAACTCATACTGTGTGTTGGGCTCTGTGCTACGCACTGGGGAGAGAAAAGTGAAAAGGGCAAACATAGTTTCTGCCCTTGTGCAGCTTTCAAAACATTGAGGGTGAGTGGGAGACTAAAAAAAAAAAACCCCACCAAGACCTACAATAGTTTCAAGTTGTAATAAGTGGTACAAAATACATAAATATAGGTGGAAATGATGATGATGATGATGATGATAGCTAAACAGTACTCTCCGTCAGGCACTATTGTAAGTGCTTTGCGCACCTTCACTCACAACAACCTTCTGAAGTAAGTACTATTATTATGTTCATTGGACAAGCTACTTCTGTAGTTATACTGACTAAGAAACTCAAGGAGGGGTAGCTATGAGTCAGATCCAACTCGATGGTAGTCAGTTATAGATGAGGAAACAGAAATAGAGAGAAGTCAAGTAATTTGCCTTTGGTAATATAGCTGGTGGTAGACAGAGCCAGGGAATGAATCTGTCAAGCTCTAGAGCATGTACTCTTAACCACTGTACCATAGGAGGAGGTTGGAGTAACCAACTTTAAAGCATATTGTGAGGAAAGGCCTCTCTGAGGAAGTAACATTTAAGATGAGATATAAAGACCATCTAAGCCAGTGACTGATCTACATTGATAAGAATCCACTAAATGCCAAGGAGATGGCCTGTCAGACAAACCTGATTTGCTTCAAGATATTTGCTAGAGATCAGACTAGTAAGGTTTCAATAGAAGCAATTAGAGCTTTGTCAAAAGGTTATAGTGTAAGATAAAGAGCAGGAGGCAGAGGTTACTATAAGATCTAGTGGTAGAAATGGAAATTATTAATTCTGAGAACGCTGACTGTATATTTGTAAAAAAAAAAAAATGTATTGCAATGATTTGCACACTCTTGAGGACTGAAGGTCCTGGAACAGAAGTCTGCTGTGTACTCCTACAATTTTTACCTCTGTCAGATCTCATGACTACACCAGGGATATGGGTGTGTTCCAAGCCTGTGATTTATCTCTCTTTAAGCCCTGCCGTGGCATAATAAAAGTTAAACATATCTTAGAAGCAAGGATGGTGAGACTTCATCTCTCTTACTTTGGTCATGTTTTCAGGAGGGACCAGTCCCTGGAGAAGGACATTATGTTTGGTAAAGTAGAGGACCAGCAAAAAAGAAGATCCTTAACAAGGTGGATTGACACGGTGACTGCAATGGGCTGGAGCCCATTGTGACAGCACAGGACCAGGCAACGTTTTGTTCTGTTGTACATAGGATTGCTATGAGTGGGATCTGACTTGACGGCACCTAACAAGAACCCACCAGCCACTCCTCAGAAGGAGGATGGGGCAATCTACTTCTGTAGTGATACTGCCTCGGAAACCCAAGGAGGGGTCGCTGAGTTGGGTCTGACTCCATGGCACATAACAACAACAACAAGAAGAGCAGCCTGATGACTAACCCTCACAACCAACCTCTTCCATGTGAATACAAAGCAATTATGACTTTAAGAATGTAAAACAGAAAATGAAAGCTCTCTTGGTGCTACCCACACAGTTGTTTTAGGTGTCACAGGTGGGCCACCTCCAAGGCTCAGAAGACCATTCCTTTCTATCGGGCTTACTCATCTTGCACTAGGTTTCATTTATCTATAGAAAGATAAACTCTACTCTTTCCCTGGGTGCAAAGAATGTAAGAGATCAAGGACCTAAGCTAATCATTATCTTTTACTAAGACTCACAAGAAAAGTCTGCCATGAGGATGGACTATGAAGACCCCAAATCAGGAACCAGTAGTTCAGATGAAACCAAGGAGATAAGTAGCAAGCCTATTGGCATAGGTTGATGATACTCTCTGCCATCGAGTCAACTCCAACTCATAGCAACCCCCATTGAGTTTCCCAGGCTGTAAATCTTTATGGAAGTAGATTGCTTCATCTTCCTTCCGAAGAAAGGTTGATGGGTTTGAACTGCTGACCTTCTGGTTAGCAGCCAGATGCCTTACTCACTGTGAGGTTGCTGATGTTGTTGTTGTTATGTGCCGTTGAGTCAGACCAGACTCATAGCGACCCCTCCTTGGGTTGCCGAGGCAGTATCACTACGGAAGTAGATTACCCAACCTTCCTTCCGAATGAGGTTGCTGATAGAATAGAATTCCCCTTATTTTCCAGGTTTTATCAAGCACTCACTGTGGGGTCCTAGTGTAATTAACAAACCAAAAGAAAAAAAAAAACCTCACTGCCATCAAGTCGGATCCAACTCATAGCAAACTCTCCTTGGGTTTCTGAGGCAATATCACTATGGAAGTAGATTGCCCAATCTTCCTTCTGAGAAGTGGTTGGTGGGTTTGAACTGCCAGCCCTTCTGGTTAGCAGTCAAATGCCTTAGGCACTATGCCACCAGAGCTCCTGTAATTAACAATGAGGCCCTCAATCACTCTTGATACCTATATGTCCTAAGACAACAAAGACAGTTGGAGGGAAATTGGGCCATAAGATTAATCATGCCCCAGCACTGGTCAGACCTAGGTTACTAATGCATTCTTTTATTAATCATAATGGATAGTGTGGCTGGTAAAGAGTGCAAGCCTGTTTAAAGATTCATTATGGCCAACTTCATAAATTTTACTCAGTAGCCCAGAAACCGAACTCTATTCCATAGGCAAGCACCTCCTAAAGAATAAGGAAACTTCGGGAGAAAAAGATTATTCTCAGACAAGAGAGTAAATAGAAGCACTCTGTCTGTGGATGACTAGCTCCTAGGAGTGAAGTGAGGACAATAGCTGCTGAAATCCACCCCCTAGCCCCAGGTGGTGGCAGCCAGCTCTAGCTCCAGAAGCTGAGGCTAACTTTGTCATGCTAAACTTTGGAGCAGCTCAGCAGTTACAAATGGCTGAGATCAAAGGGGAAATGGAAAGTCACAGTAGGTGGACCAGTCAGACTGAAAGAGATGCAAAGGCTGTAACTGAGATTTCCTTCAAGTGTGTTTCTGCCCTGCTCTAGACACAATTCCATCAAAGCTCTTCGATTCACTGACAGGAGTACCCTGACTGGCCATTTCACAAAGGAATCTGCACTAAGTAGGACCCAGAATGTCCCCATGTCACATGGAAAGGCCAAATAACGCCCCCTAGCAGAGATTAGCAGGAGTTCTGGTGGCGTAGTGCCTAAAGCATTTGACTGCTAATCAGAAGGCTAGCAGTTCAAACCCATCAGCCACTCGGAAGGAAGGTTGGGCAATCTACTTCCGTAGTGATACCTCCTCGGAAACCCAAGGAGGGGTCGCTATGAGTCAGATCCGACTCGACGACAGTGAATTTGGTTTGGTTTTGGTTTGTTTAGCAGAGAGTGTAAAGCTGCGAAAAGAGAAAAATGGGGAAGAGAGACAGGAACAGCTTCCCCCTCCCCATCTTTTTGACTGACATCCCTAATTCTCAGCCTAAGAAAAATGAGGTAGGGTCTTCGAGAATGATTTTGACCTCTTCAAAGTGGTGAAATAAAGTCAAGCCCACAGAAGAGCTATAATGCCATTTCCTTTTCCTCTTCTCTACCCAATGTCCTCATCTCAGAAAAGAAATGCCAGCCTAGGCATGACTGGAAAGTGGAGGCAGGTCATGTCAGGGATGGATATTAATTTCTTGGTAACTGACCTGTTCCTTCAACTTACCATTGCAACAGTGACAAACGTCAAGAAAGTTGTAGCAATGCCAACCACTCAGGAAAGTATCAAATCTGGAGATCCTGGATAGAGTGGGAGGAAAAACATGGAACATAATCCCAAAACTCAATAATGACCAGAATTACTGGCTGGATGAAGTCTGGTGAGACCCCCAATACTATGGTCCTGGGATACATTCTGGCCTGGAATAAAACTCACTCCCTGGGGCTGACTCTCAGCCCAATAGTTAACAAGATGTACACGTAGACCAATCAGCCCAGGATGACACACCCACATACATAGACCACAGGACACCAGAGCACCAACATTCAAATTGAGGAAATGCAGGACAAACAGAAATATGAGGGGCACAGGGGGAGGGTTATAGGGTAGGGAAGGGAGGAGACTGGGTTAAGGTTGGACATGGTAAATAGGGAGTGAAACTAGATATACACATAACATTGAATGTAAAACAAGCTCTCAAAATAAATAATAATACTAATAAAAAGAAAGGTGTAGCAAAAGACTGAAGGCAAAATTGACATACGAAATATTTGGGACCAAAAGCTGATACTCTGAGTACCATAGAGGAATGGTAATGATCTCCTTACATTCCCACAGAGTCCCTGATTGGTGCAAACAGTTAACATGCTCACTGCTAACCAAAAGGCTGATGATATGATTCCATGCAGAGGCACCTCAGAAGAAAGTTCTGGTGATCTACTTTTGAAAACCAGCCATTGAAAATCCTACAGGACACAGTTCTTCTCTGACATACATGAGGTCAGCAAGTGATTTGCTATTATTATTATTATTATTCCTAGAGAACTCTGTAATTTTACAAATTAATTTTCATGTACACTGTTGTGTCTGAGACTCCCAACAACTTTGTGCTATAAGTTGTGGAATAACCATTTTACAGATGAGAAAACGGAAGCTCATAATTAAATGACTTGTTTAAGGTCATTTGACTAAAAATAAACAGAAGCCAAGACTCCAACCCAGGTTTCTCTAATTCCAGACCTAGTTTTCTTTCTACTACACCTGTAGTTCCAAACTTCATGAATAAAAGGATCTCTGTTCAGGTCAAAATTGTTCAGGCTCCCACAAAAGAGTGGTTGTTCTTTTAGTAGCCATTGATTTAATAAAATGCATCATGACAAATAGCCACTATTAATTCAATAATACTTTTAACGGAATTTAAATGTTATTTATCCAAACAATGCCAATATTTACTTGATCATATTCTTTTTAGTCTACAGATTCAAGGCCCTGCACAATGGCTAATAACCAATTCACTAAACCACCAAAGCAAGAGAACTTGATTCTTACTCTGACCACCAAATAATATAATGTGGTACTTAAATGCCCAGGATCTTGGATCAGATTGGCTGAGTCACAATGTTTTCTACACTAGGTACTTACCAGCAGTACTATCACAGGCAAAATACTTAATATTTCTGAGTTTCAGTTTTCTCTTTTTCAAAACAGGATAACACTGGTATCTACCTCAAAAGATTGTTGTGGAAATAAAATGAAATTTCACACATAAAACTGAAAATGTATGACATGTAGAAAGGACTAAAAAATGTTGACTATTATCTGCTACTAAAAGAATGTATTATTTTTTGTCAGGCATCTTCAGTTATTTCATCTGTAAAGTGAAAGTGATAGCTTAGTTGCCCTAAAGTAGATGGCTTACAATAGCATCTTGAGGTCTCTCCAACTCTAAGAGATATGGTTGAGGCCATCACTAGCTCTTCCCAATAACAAAACTGCTGCTAGCTTAAAGGAACCACCACAAGGAAATCTAGAAGCAGAGGAACCTATGAAAATTCCAGTAGTTTAGAACAACAACCATAACAGTGTAACAGAGAAAGGTGGACTCAGAAAGTATTTTAATGATCATGGCAATTCCAAATATTCCAGAGTCCATAACTTTTATGGTTTACAAATAGTATAATCATGAGAGGCTGGGACAATAGAAGAGTTCACATATAGACACACACACACACACACACACAAATTGACAAGTGTGCAGGATTGCGGTTTGTTGTCCAAGCAGATCAGCTCAAAATATTAGCTGACCACAAAGAACCAGCTCCCACAGTGTGCCAATATTATGGCAAATGCTATGACAGTGGGAACCAGGTCTTTTACGCATTTTGAATAAGTAACACCTTGCACTGCGGGTGCTTAATAAATGTTTATCATCATCATTATCATAATTGTATCATAGGTTGCCAGCAGAGATAGATAGTATTCATTATAGCTCCGTTTTGAGACAATCTCAGTAGGGGAAACCAGAGAGGAAGAATATGTTCTCCACATGACATGGATGTCCCAATATATTAAGTTTTGCCTCTGGAAACATCTATGGGATTTTTACAATACTATCACCTTGAAACTCTAGTCCCTCACCTATTGCTGTTGTTGTTAGGTACCAAGTCAGGTGTGACTCATAATGACTCTATGTACAACACAACAAAATGCTGCCCATTCCTGCATCATTCTCACACTCCTTGCTATGCTTGAGCACAACGTTGTAGCCATTGTGTCAATCCATCTTGAGGGTCTTCCTCTTTTTCACTGATCCTCTACTATACCAAGTATGATGTCCTTCTACATGGAATGGTTTCCCTT
The DNA here is from genome assembly GCF_000298275.1 of Orycteropus afer afer. Lineage (NCBI taxonomy): Eukaryota > Metazoa > Chordata > Mammalia > Tubulidentata > Orycteropodidae > Orycteropus > Orycteropus afer. The sequence goes on from NW_006921914.1 coordinate 1,650,465, forward strand.
GATAATGTGTCTAAATTATGTGCAATGAAGTCTCACCATCCTTGCTTCTAAGGAGCATTCTAGATGTACCTCTTCCAAGGCACATTTGCTTGTTCTCCTGACAGTCCATGGCATATTCAATATTCTTCGCCAACATCACAATTCAAACGCACCAGTTCCTCTTCAGTCTTTCTCATTCATTTTCCAGCTTCCACATGCATATGAGGCAACTGAAAATACCATGACTTGAGCTACATGCATCTTAGTACTCAAGGTAACATCTTTCCTTTCAACACTTTAAAGAGGTCTTTTGCAGCAGATTTGCCCATGCAATGTGTTGTTTGATTTCTTGCCTGTTGCTTCCACAAGTGGTGATTGTTGATCCAAGTAAAAGGAAATCCTTGACAGTTTCAGTATTTTCTCTCTTTATCATGAAGTTGCTTACTGGTCCACTTGGGAGGATTTTTCTTTTCTTTTTTGAGGTATATTCCACACTGAAGGCTGAGTTTTTGATCTTCATTAAGAAATGCTTCAAGTCCTCTGTGTTTTCAGGAAGCAAAGTTGTGCCATCTGCATATCACGGTTGTTAATGAGTCTTCCTCCAATCCTGGTGCTGCATTCTTCTTCATATAGTTGTTTCTCAGATTATTTGCTCAGCATGCAGATTGAATAAGTATGGCAAAGGGACACAACCCTGACACACACCTTTCTTGAATCTAAACCATGGAGTTCTGTTTGAATGACAGCCTCTTAGTCTATGTACAGGTTCCTCATGACCACAATTAAGTGTTCTGGAATTCCTATTCTTTGAAATGTTATCCATAATTTGTTATTATCCATACAGTTGAAATTTTTTGCATAGTCAATAAAACACAGGTAAACACCTTTCTGGTAATCTTTCCTCTCAGCCAAGATCCATCTGACATCAGCAATGAAACCCCTCGTTCCATATACTCTTCTGAGTCTGTCTTGAATTTCTGGCAGTTCCCTGTTAATATACTGCTGCAACCATTTTGTAATTATCTTCAACAAAACTTCACTTGCATATGATATCAATATGATATTAATGATATTGTTTGATAATTTCCACATTCTGTTGGGCACAAATATGGATCTCTTACAGTTTGTAGACCAGGTAGCTGTCTTCCAAATGTCTTGGCATGAATGAGTGAGTGCATCCAGCTTTGCCTCCCTTTGTTGAAACATCTTAATTGGCATTCCATCAATTCCTGGAGCCTTGTTTTCACTGATGCCTTCAGTGCAGCTTGGACTTCTTCCTTAGCCAGGCACCATCTAGCAACACACAAGCCACCATAATATGACAAATTGACAGCACAGTGGTGGATCTATCACTGACATTCTCATAATAATAACATCTGAAAACACAAAATGCCATGAATAATTTCTTGATCAAATGTTACCTCCTAAAATGGTTGAAGGTTAACCAATTTTTTTGGTACAGTGACTATGTATTCCTTCTTTCTTTTCTGATGCTTCCTGCAGAGTTCAATACTTTGCCCATCCAATCCTTTAATATTGCAACTCAAGGCCTGATTTTTTAGTTCAGTTCTTTCAGCTTGAAAAATGCCAAGTGTGTTCTTCCCTTTTGGTTTTCTAACTTCATTTCTTTCTTTCTTTTAATTTTTTTAGTTTGATTTGGGTAAAGTTTACAGAGCTAATTGGTTTTCTATTCAACAATTCGTACGTATTTTGTTTAATGACATTGATTATAATCCCCACAATGTAACATCACTCTTCTCACTTCCTCCGTGTGGTTATCATTTCCTTTTGTTCTTCTTTCCTATCCATTTCTTCCTTCTGAGCTTTATCCTTGGGCAAATGCTGCCCCTTTTATCTCTTATGGTTGATTGTTCTGAGTATGTACCTCCCTAGTGTGATTGCTCACCTCATAAGCTTGTCTATTGTTTGGCTGAAAGTTGAGCCTTGGAGGTGAGTTCAGTTCCAGGCTTAAAAGGTGACTAAGAGCCATAATCTTGGGAGTTCCATGAGTGTCTATCAGACTAGTAAGTCTTTTTTATGATTTTGAGTTTTGTTCTACATTTTCTCCTCACTCTACCAAGGAGCTCCTATTGTGATTCATTTCAGTGTTGTTGGCTGTGGTAGCCAGGTATCATCTAGTTCTTCTGATGTCAAGGTCCTGGAGGCTGAGGTTCACATGGTCCACCAGTCCCTTGGAGTAATTGCTTCCACGCATCTTTGATATTCTTCACTTCCCTTTGCTCTAAATGAGGAGACAACAATATTTGTACCTTACCTGGCTGCTCACAATCTTTTAAGATCCCAGTTGCTACTCACCAATGTCGAACATTGTCTTTGTGGACTATGTTATGCCAATTGACCTCAATGTACCCCATGACTCTGGTCCTGACCCCACAGGCCTAATGACTCATTCTCTCCGGTATTTGGATATGGCTAAGAAGTTTTCATAACTTTGCTCCCTAACTAACTCCAGTTCTTTGCATATTTCATTATAATACTTTACTTTGTTTTCTTAAGTTGCCCTGTGAAATCTTCTGTTCACTTCTTTTACTTTATCATTTCTTCCATTCATTTTTTTTGAGCAAGTTTCAGAGTTTCTTCTAACATTCATTTCTGTCACGTCTTTCTTTACTATCTTTTTAGTGACCTTTTGCTTTCTTCATGTATGATGTCCTTCATGTCATCTCGCAACACATCTGTCTTCAGTCATTAGTGTTCAATGTGTCAAATCTGTTCTTGAGATGATCTCTAAATTCAGGTAGGATACATGAAATGTAGTACTTTGGCTCTTGTGGGCTTGTTTTAATTTTCTTCAGCTTCAACTGAACTTGCATATGACCAAGACACCATTGTCTCTTTCCAAGTTGTAATTTATTTGGTTCCTGTGTATTTCATCTGTGTATAGTAACCATTTATGTTGTTGGAAAGAAGGCAATTCCAGTGAATAGGTCATTGGTCTGGCAAAATCCTATCATGCTATCTCTGGCATCAATTCTATCACCAAGGCCATATTTTCCAATGGCTCCTCCTTCTTTATCACCAACTTTCACATTTCAATCACCAGTAATTATTAGTGCACTTGATTGTATGTTTGATAAATTTCATACTGCACAAGTTGGCAAAAATCTTCAATTTCTTCTACTTTGACATTTGGTTGGTGTTTAAATTTGAATAATAGTTGTATTAACAGCTCTTTCTTGTAGGCCTCTGAATATTATATCACTGACAGCATTATATTTCTAGTTAGATCTTAAAATGTTCTTTTTGACAAAGAATGTGACACCCTTCCTCTTCAATTTGTCAATCCTGATACAGGAGACCATATGATTGTCTGATTCAAAATGGCCAATACCAGTCCATTTCAGCTCACTAATGCCTAGGACATCAATCTTTATGCATTTCATTTCATTTTTGACCACTTACAATTTTCCTAGATTCATACTTCATACATCCTACTTTCCAATTAGTAATGGATATTTGCAGCTGTTTCTTCTCATTTTGAGTCGTGCCACATCAGCAAATGAAGGTCCCAAAAGCTTTATGCCATCCAAGTCATTAAGATCAACTCTACTGTGAGAAGGCAGTTCTTCTCTAGTCATATTTCGAGTGCCTTCCTACGTGAGAGGCTCATCTTCCAGCACTATAACAGACAATGTTTCACGACTATTCATAAAGTTTTCCAGTAATACATTAGACAATGTTTCACTGCTATTCATAAAGTTTCAGTGGCCAGTTTTTTCAGAAGTTGATGGCCCCGGCCCCATCCTTCTTTCCAGTCTGTCTTAGTCTGGAAGCTCCATTGAAACCTGTTCACCATGGGCAACCCTGCTGGTATTTGAAATAACGGTGGTATAGGTTCCTGCATCCCAGCAACACACAAGCCACCACAGTATGACAAACTGACAGCAGAGTGATGGATCTGTTACCAACATTCTCATAATAATAACACCTTAAAACACAAAATGCCATGAATAATTTCTCTAACTTATTTTTACTAAGAAGAGAAGAGTGAGAATCGATGAAAAAGCATTACTATGCACAGATAAGCATTTGAGGTGTCCTGGGACGAGGAGGAAACACTGCACTAGGGTTCAGAAAAGTCAAACCCCATCCATGCAGCTTTGGGACTGTCACTTAATCTGCTCACACCTCAGTTTCTTCATCAGTAAATTAGTGATCTTTTCTCCTGTCATTTATAAGATTATAAAATATATTTTTGGGAAACTGTGTACTTGTGAAATTATGTATTCACATTTATGATTCCAGAACCAGTTTGGAATATTAGGAAGCAAGGTTTTTTTTTCCCCCTCCTTTTGAAATACAAGTCAAATTCACTAATAGTGTTTGTGGTAGGTTGATTGCTGCAAGAGGGACAGCGACAAGGAAGCAAAAATATAACATGCTACAAAACTACTAGATAGGTTCCTATAAGCCAGTCCAACACATACATTGTACTATTTAATATAAATAATAGATGTTTAATGGATAATCACTTTTGAAAAATAAAATGTGCTGTCCCTTAAATAGAAATAACCTTATGGAACCACAATTAGTGATGCACAGACTTTGAAGTATTTTTCCAGAACAAGGATTCATCCAGACACTCCCCCTTAAGCCGCACAGCATAGACATACACCCATGGCCAGGATAAGGGAATTAGTTTCTGAATAGTTCAAGTGGTTTCCTCTGTTTTCAAGACTCATTTAGCAACTGCATGTACAGTATGGTGAAGCCCTATTCAATTTCTCTGCAGTCTACAGAGATGAAAGTTTACCAATAAATTCATCATTATTTAGAGTTGATCAATGAGATTTAAAGTTAAGTTGAATAAACAGAATGCTCTTAGTTACAGCTTCCTTCTGCTGGAGGCTTTATATCTCTCCACTTGTTTCACTGAATTTTGAGGTTGTTGTTCCACATGCTCATGAGGGAAGAGACTTACCTCTCATTAGCAATACTTTTGCCTCTACTAAAATGAAAAGTATAGCAACACAGAGAACAAATCAACCAATGCTTCTTTGGGCTAATCCTTGAGTAGTTCCCCTTGGGCCCTCTGTGCACTTAATGATGGATTGTTCTGCCATACTACAGGATTGAGCAAATCCATCCTCTCTTTCAGACCAAACCATCCACACTTCAGTAATAGCTTTGCTCAAAGGAAAAGGAGAATTGTTTCATATGAAAATTATTAACCAAGCAAAATTTCTGGTAGAAATCTTTCAAGTAACAACTGGGTATCAAGCTACTCCTTTGAGGAATGATGTGAATTCAATGACTTTGGAGGTGCCAGTCTGATTTTCTGCTTTGATTAACCAGATTGATTATTCTAAGCACACATTAAGAGAGAACTTGGTAGCACAGATAATTTGAACCAGGTTATTCAATCGAGATTTCTCTGGTGCTTTCCAGAAGAGAAACACACAGCCAGTTTGAACAATGAAATAGACTTACTAGGGTCAGACTGGAGCACCTGGAAAGGAGACATTTGTTTGGAACTGTCTCTAAAATGTGTTGGAAAAGGAGCTTCTGAGCTTCAGAATGGGTAATCTCTGCATCTAGAGCACTAGTGTTTTTTCTGCAGAAGCAGCCTCTTTTTATACTTGCTATTTTAAAAGCAAAGTAACCAACCAGTATATCAAAACCAGAAGTTTGTTGGACTTCCTACGTGTATTTTACAGTTTAGTACAATTTTCACTTTGAGTTACATATAGGAAGAACCATAAGCTTTTCAGGGCCTGGAACCTCTCTACGTGTTAATCCGGCCAGGACTGAAACACATGGTAAAAAGATGCTTGGAAGCATTGTTAAAGATTCTTTGAGTTGGAGTTGAATGAGCCTTTCTGTAAACAAAAACCCATTCACATGGATTCTAGCAGGATCCTGTTGCTGTCTTTCTGCTATAGGCTGAGGTAGTAGGACCCTCAGAAGTTTCCAGAGAGCAGATGCTAGCTGGTGAGCCCTGGTTATGAGGCCATGGCAGTTCTGCCAAGCAGAAAGAGACTGTGGAGAGGCTGTGGGTTGGAGACTCATGACTGTAGGTGCTCTGAGATGGTCCAGGGCTCCAGAGCTGCCAAGGAGGCACCTGTTCCTAGTATTGAGATTAAGAGAGAAACCAAGCAAACAACAATTCTCATAAACCAGTATTTAACCTCCTGTTGCTGAGAGTTAGGATTTCTTGATTGAGGGTGGGGGGGATGATGGAAAAAGTAAAGAATCAGTAAGGCATGGGTTCTATACAGACTAATGCCAAAGAGGTTAAATTTTTCCTCTGCAACCAGCCAGTACAACTTGTATTCAACTTCACAATGTGATCAGGGGTCACTTTTCAGCCACTCAATCATGGAAATGAAGCTCATTGAAATTCTACATGCCTCCCTAAACAAACAGAGGCTTCAGTCTTCATCTCTGGTCTCTTACCTGAGTCTATATAAGACAAGTACGGAAATCCAGTTCAGGATTTTTCTTCCACTCTTATGCTCTGAAGCATTAACTCAAAGACTTGGCCCTGCCAGACAACCCTGCTTGAGCTGGTGCATTCACTTGAAATAATTTAGTAGCTGGAGCTTTCACTTCCGGCAAGCATAGGTAAATCCTGGATTAGCGGTCCTTGTCATTCCTAAATGGACTGCACATCTCCTGCTGCTGGGCCTTCATTAGCAGACATCTGAATAAACTGAAGGGGAAATAAACAAAACTTTTGCCATGTGCACATGTACTCACAAGCGCCTCCACTTTCTTCTCTGACTGTTTCTCTTGCCTCCTGGGATTCTCACTTCACACTGGGTTCTTTGAACAGTATTCTCCTCAGTGCCTTTTTTCACTCCAATAACACGTCCACTTCTTTTAGCTCTCCTCTCTTAGACTCTTCTTTCTTTGCTTCCCAACTGCACAATGTCCTCATCATCTCCCATGGATTTCTTTTTGTTTCCTCTGTCTACAGTGACAATTCATACCCAAAAATAGAGCATTCTCATCCCCTACCTTTTGCCCTCCCCCTCCCAACAGGAATGGCCCTAAATAACAACCCATTTCATTATAGATGGGAAGATCAAGGCATGTGTGATTCACTATGACATTTCCAGACACAAAGGACTAGACTGCTCCATTTCAAAATGGACTGTAAAGAAGGAATTGACATGGCCAGGTGAACAAGAAGGAGTCTGGTGCTGCCTGGGTGACCTTGACAATTTCCTGATAGTTTCCTACAC
>NW_006921914.1:1658050-1663725 GCF_000298275.1 Orycteropus afer afer
TGTGTGTGTGTATGTAATCTTTTGTTTTTGAGAAAAATTTCAGACATAACTGAAATGCCAGTGACATGTCCATTTCATGGGAGATTCAAAAGCCAGCCAGCTTCACAAACACACACATACACGCACATAAATTCCGCTAAAGATATTAAACCAAAAACAAAACAAAACTCACTGTCATCCAGTCTATTCCAACTCATAGAGTCTCTCTTTGGGTTTCCAAGGTGGTAAATCTTTATGAAAATAGATTGCCCCATCTTCCTTCAGTGGAGTGGCTAGTTGATTTGAACCACCAACCTTTTGGTTAGCAGTCAAATGCCTTAGGCACTGAGCCACCAGAGCTCCTTAAATGATGTAAAGAATCCCATATATCCCTCTCTGGGAAAGTGGGAAGAATATACAACATAGGAGAAGCAGTCTTCCAAATTGTGCCCCATTAATCTGTCTGTGGTTTCCTTCTCTTCTCACTCCATTCTCTTTCTGGGATATCTCATAACTAAAATTTCAGTCTCTGTGCTGATAACTCCCAAAGCTGAAGCTCTGAGCCTGGATTTCCCTGAGCTCTGCATTCATATCCAATTTCATCCTGGACATCTCATATCCACCTGGATTTCCCACAGATACTTCATATTCATTTTGCTCCAAATCCTCTTCTTTTATTCCTTACTCCATACAGAGAACTATTATCCACCCAATTATCTTAGACACACGGAAGTTAGTCTCTCTCTGACTCCCACCTCCATCCATTCTACTATCTCCATAACATTAAGTATTTACCCCTTTCACCCTATCCTCACTGTCACCACTCTAGTCTTGATTGCCATCATTTCTTACTTACATTACTGCAACAGCTTTCTAACTGGCCATGAAACCTCACATTTGGTCATGATCCTCCATATACTTGTTACTTTGCTTTCCTCCAGCACCACCATTCCACTCCTCCTTCCCACTACAATTATGTATCTTCTCCAAAAAAAGGAAAATCATTGCCACCGAGTTGATTCCTACTTATAGTGACCCTATGGGACAGAGTAGAACTGTCCCATAGGGTTTACAAGGCAGTAAATCTTTAGGAAGCACACTGCCACAACTTTCTCCAGTAGAGCAACTGGTGAATTCAAACTACGCTGATCTTTTGGTTAACAGCTGAGCTCTTTAACCACTGGGTCACCAGGGCTCCTTATGTACCTATTAGTGTCAGGCAAAAAGGAGCTCTGGTGGTACAGTGGTTAAGTACTCAGCTGCTAACCAAAAGACTAGCATTTCCAACCCATCAGATACTCCATGGAAGAAAGATGAGGCATTTTCTTCCATAAAGGTTTATAGCCTTGGAAATCCTGTGGTGCAGTTCTGCTCTGTCCTATAGGGTCCCTGTGAGTTGGAATTGACTTTATGGCAATGGGTCTTAGTGTTAGGCACTGTGCTAGGACCTTATGTGCATATTCACATTTCATCCTGACAACAACCCTTCAAGGAATGCACAGTTACTGTTACTATTTTATAGAAGAGGAAACGAATGCTCAAAGAAAAGAAGTCATGTGTTCAAGAAAAAAAATAGTTAATTTAAATTCAATCAGAGATTTGCCAGACTCCAAAGACCATGTTCTTTGCATTCCACTGCACTTACTCTCTTTTTATATCACTACATCTAGGATTCTTCATTAGCTTAACTTGGTCCTTCTCTCCCACTTAGACTGTGAGCATTTTGAGGGTAGGGGCCATGTTGGTCTGGTTCACTACTATATCTCTAGCACTAATCACCATGCCTGGCACCTAGAAAGTACTCTACACATTATTACTGAATAAAAATAATGACTGATTGCAATCCACCAAAGAATGTTTTCCACAAGTTTATACATGTCAGTTTTCCCCAACTCACACCATCAGTGGGGTAGTACTTCACATATTGTGTCCAATAGGAGGCTTGGTTTGGAATTATAATCTGGGGGGAATGTGTCAAAGTAATTCGGCTGATTCACTTACCAATTCCCTTGTGATGGCCCAAGATACTTTTCAACCTGCTAGGTTTTCATTTCTAGTAAAGCCTTTTCTCAAGCCCAGCACACCCAGGAATGCGGCTGAGATGGCATGAGTCCCAGCTACCAATAAGATTGGGGAGGGGGGGCACACGGACAGGAGAAGGAGTGAAGGACGATTTGCTTCCACCCTCTCCAGGTTAAGAGGGTACAAACAACACTGTGCCCTCCTGAGCTGGTCAGAGAAAATCAACCTCACCAAATATTAGACATTTTTAATCAGTAGAATTTGGCCCAAAGCCACCCATTTTGTTTAATGATGCAGCACATGTTCTTGGCACTTGAACTGTAAAAAGGACTGTACAGACACTTGGCAGCACACGTTTCATCAAGAGGTTTTGACAACTAGAAAGCAAACAAAAGAACAATTTAAATGTAACATCACATCCACTCAAGCTGTCACTCAAGTGCCTACCAGTGATGTGACACCAAATCAATAGTATTATGGTTCATTGAAGTCAGATCAATGGCTTCACAAAGTTTCAGAGCAGCAGCAGCACAATGGCAAACTTCATGTCTCCTGTCTATTAGTATAAAGGAGGTAATCATTGTCTGGCTTCTGAGTGGGAAAGCCTCAGCGTACTACTGCCTGAAGACTCAGAGACTCTAATTGAGATGACTGGATATACCATGCCGTTTTCTCCCACTCATATCCTCCCACTACTCTGCCTCCTCCTGCTGCCATTCCCCATTAAATAAATAAAATAGGAACTAGCTTGAAAATGATTTCTCCCACCTCCATTCAAAAGCCAGGGAGGGTCCATCTTCAGAAGCTTTGTGACAACCATCATAAGAGCAAGTTCCCGGAGAAAAGACTACTTTTGTATTCTAATTCAAGCTTGGTGGATTTAAAACGCCACTTGGTCTCTTTACTCCCAGTATATTCAACTCCACATGATCTTGTGAAGCTGTGAGAGGCTCACCTTTTCCACTAGTGGAGAATCCCCCCCAACAGCCATTTCCCATTCTTTTCCACTTTTCCATGCCCCCAAATGTTAATATTTGGGAGTGTCAACTTTCCAGAAGTTTCTACATTGGGGCAATTTAGTAAAGATTGTACAAATATAAAGCTCCCAACAAATTGAAAGAGGAGAAAGCACAATTTCTCAATGCCCTCATTATCTTGGACTGGGTATTACAGGAGCCTAGTAAGGCTGAAAATTCTTTAGTCACAAGGACGGAGCAGCATTAGATGGGTGGATCAGACAGGAGGTACATTGATTTCAGGGCTCAAATGAATTTCTCCCTCGTGCCAGAGCACCTATTGCACTCGCCGACCTAGCCAAAGGCTTGCACATCAATGAGATGAGGATGAATTATTGAAAAGATTCTGTATAAAATGCTGCACTCTGCCATTTCCTACAAATCAAATTATCGAGGGAGATATTTGATTGTAAACATATTTAGAAAATGATTTCATTGTCGTTAGATTGGTTTTTTGCTTGCTCCCACCCTCCCCCTTACCCTTAAATTTGGTTTGCATTAAAGTGATACAAAGTTAAAAAAGGTCACACACACCCACCCCCAAACAGAAGCTTGCACATCAGCCACAGAGGCAAGTAAATTCAATCAGTAGAAATGAAAATCTATTATAAGCAATAGAAAACCCTTTAAATCATGCCTAACATCCTTAAAACAGAATTGCTTCCTCCTCACCCAGGCCACTAACACATAGTTATCCTGACAACAAATGGCTGTTTTTTTAAGATGGAGGGACCCAAATTCTATTTATAGTTCTCAAGCTGCAGACCTAACGGATAAAGCAGGTTCCACTATTAGTTGAAGAAAGATCTCAATTTCAGTCACAGCTCACTTTCAGGGTGTACTGACACCTCTGGGGGTGGAAGTATGGACCACCCTGCTGGAACCTAGTAGACTGCAGCCCAAGCACAAAAGCCCACTCTGGTATAGATGAGTAGATTCTGTCTCTTGCTGCCTTGCACAGACTTTTCTTTTCTTTCTTTCTTTCTTTTTTTTTTAAATTAAAGTGCTCTTCTTTAGTTTTTAACTTTTTATTGTGATTTGGCTGAAAGTTTACAGGGCAAATTGGTTTTCCATTCAACAATCCATACACATTTTGTTTTGTGACATTGATTGCAATCCCCACAATGTAACAACATTCTTCCCAATTTCTGCTTGTGTTTACTGTTTCCATTCATCCTTTCCTATCCCTCCCTGCCTTCTGAGCTCTATCCCTGTGAAAATGCTGCCCTTTTGATCTCGTTCAATTGAATGCTCTAAGGAGTGCGTACCTCCCTGGTATTATTGTTCACCCTATAGGCCTATTGGGAGCCAGCGGGACAGCCGGAATAAGTAAGGGAAGAGGCCAGGCAGGAAGCGGAGCAGTTTGAAACAGCTAAGGGAGACGAACTGTCTGTCAGTTTGTCCTACTGTGGTAGCTTGAATGTTGCTGAGAGGCTGGAGACTATGCCACCAGTGTTTCAAATGCCAACAGGGTTACCCACGGTGGACAGGTTTCAGCAGAGCTTCCAGATTAAGACAGATTTGGGAGAAGGAAAAGGCTATCCACTACCTTAAAAATTGGCCAGTAAAAACCTGATGAATAGCAGTGGAACACTGTCTGATACATTACTAGACAACTTTATGAATAGCCCTGAAACATTGCCAGATGCAGTGCCAGAAGATGAGCCCCTCCGGACAGAAGGCACTCAAAATATGACTGGCAAAGATCTGCCTCCTCAGAGTAGAGCCAACCTTAATGAAGTGGGTAGAGTAGAGCTTTCAGGACCTCCATTTGGTGATGTGGCATGACTCAAAATGAGAAGAAACAGCTAGAAACACCCATTGATAATCAGAACATGGAATGTACAAAGTATAAATCTAGAAAAATTGGAAGTTGTAAAAAAATGAAATAGAACACATAAAGATTGATATACTAGGCATTAGCGAGCTGAAATGGACTGGTTTTGGCCATTTTGAATCAGACAACCACATGATCTACTATGCTGGGAATGACAAATTGAAGAGGAATGACGTGGCATTGATCACCACAAAGAATGTTTCAAGATCTATCCTGAAGTACAATGCTGTCTGTGATAGGATAATATCCATAATCTTACAAGGAAGGTCAGTCAATATTACTATTATTCAAATTTATGCACCAACCACCAAAGCCAAAGATGAGGAATGAAAGATTTTTATCAACTTCTGTGTTCTGAAATTGACCAAACATGCAATCAAGATGTACTGATTATCACTGGTGACTGGAATGTAAAAGTTGGAAACAAAGAAGAATCAATGGTAGTTGGAAAATTTGGCCTTGGTGACAGAAATAACACTAGAGATAATATGATAGAATTTTCCAGGACCAATGACTTATTCTTTGCAAATACCTTTTTTTTCAACAACACAAATGGCGGCTATACATGTGGACTTCGCCAGATGGAGTACGCAGGAATCAGATTGACTACATCTGTGGCAAAAGGCAATGGAGAAGCTCAATATCTTCAGCCAAAAGAAGGCTAGGAGCTGATTGTGGAACAGACCATCAACTGCTCATATGCCAGTTCAAATTGAAGTTAAGACAATTAAAACAAGTCCACAAGAGCTAAAATATGACCTTGAACATATCCCTCTTGAATTTAGAGACCATCTAAAGAATAGATTTGATGCATTGAACAC
>NW_006921914.1:1663900-1664506 GCF_000298275.1 Orycteropus afer afer
TAAAGAAAAAAATCAAGCCTCGAGTTGCAATATTGAAAGATTCTATGGGCAATATATTGAATGATGCAGGAAATATAAAAAAAATCAAGGAATACACAGAGTCAATGTACCAAAAAGCATTGGTCTGTGTTCATCCATTTCAGGAGGTGGCATATTAGCAGGAACCTGTGGTACTGAAGGAAGAAATCTCAAAGCTGCACTGAAAGAACTGGCAAAAAAACAAGGCTCCAGGAATTGATGGAATACCCACTGAGATGTTTCAACAAATGGATGCTGTGCTGGAGGCACTCACTCAGCTATGCCAAGAGATTTAGAAGACAGTTACCTCATCAACTGACTGGAAGAGATTCATATTTGTACCCATTCCAAAGAGAGATGATCCCATATAATGTGGAAATTATCAAACACTATCATTAATATTGCATGCAAGTAAAATCTCACTGAAGATAATTCAAAAATGGTTGCAGCAGTATAATGACAGAGATCTTCCAGAAATGCAAACTGGATTCAGAAGGGGAATATCACTGGAACAAGGGATATCATTGTTGATATCACATAGATCTTGGTTGTAAGCAAGGAATACTAGAAAGATGTTTATTTATGTTT
>NW_006921914.1:1664872-1666607 GCF_000298275.1 Orycteropus afer afer
TTCTCACAACTGGACCAATAAGCAGCATCACAATAAATGGAGAAAAGATTGAAATTGTCAAAGACTTCATATTACTTGGTTCTACAATCAACACAAATGGAAGCAACAGCCAAGACATCAGACAACATATAGCATTGGGCAAATCTGCTGCAAAAGAACTCTTTCAAGTGCTAAAGAGCAAAGATATCTCCTTGAAGACTAGGGTGTGCCTGACACAAGCCATGGTATTTTCAGTCACCTCATATGCAAGCTAGAGCCGGACAATGAATAAGGAAGACTGAGGAAGAGTTGATGCCTTTGAGTTGTGGTGTTGGCAAAGAATACTGAAAGTACCGTGGACTGCTAAAAGAACTAACAAGTCGGTCCTGGAGGTGCAGCCAGAATGCTCCTTGGAAGCGAGAATGGCCAGATGTCATCTCACCTACTTTGGTCATGTTGTAAGAACGGACCATTCCCTGGAGGGATAATGAAAAGGGGAAGGTCCTCAATGAGATGCATTGACACAGTGGCTGCAATGATGGGCTTAGGTACAGCAGGGATCATGGGGCTAGCACAGGACCGGGCAATGTTTTGTTCTGCTGTACACAGGGTCACTATGAGTCAGAGACAATTCGACAGCACACTAGGCATATTGGCCTATTGTTTGGCTGTAAGTTAAGCCACAGGAGTGAGTTCAGTTCCAGCCTTGAAGAGTGTCCATTGTCTCAGGGTTTCCACCAGTCTCTACCAGAATTTTTATGATTTTGAGGGTATTTTTCCCCCATATTCTTCTCCCACTTTACTCAGTATCTACCATTGTGATGCTTTTTGGAGCGGTCAGCAGAGGTAGCTGGGCACCATCTAGTTCTTCTTGTCTCAGGATCATGGAGGCTGGAGTTTACATGGTCCACTAGTTCTTTGGACTAATTGTTTCTTTGTGTCTTTGGTTTTCTTCACTTTTTTTTCTCTGGACAAGGAGAGACCAATAGCTGCACGTTAGATTGTTGCTCACAAGCTTTTATGAATCCAGTCACTACTCACCCAAGTAGTGTGTAAAACATTGTCTTTGTGGACTATGTTATGCCACTTGACCTTGGGATCCCCCTGGACTGTGGTCCTGATCTCACAAGACAGGCAACTCAGAATGGTCTTTTGAAGTTAAGGCATCAGATGACCCAAAGGCCAAATTACGTCTGTTGAGAGACTTATCTAATGGCATTCAACTGGATGTCTTTGCCCAAGGGAACCTCCCAGCAATGCTTTTGGCTTTAAGCACTTGAAAAACAAAGAAATTAATGTCATAGACTTCCCTGATGTGATATGTGGTAGCAAAGAGAATAATCTAGTGGCAAGGGTGAAGGATGTATTAATTCAATATTCATTCTTTTTTTTTCAACAACTATGTGTCTTGAATGACTGCTATAATGTCAGGTATTGAACTTAAACCAGAATTACGGAGTCCTATCATCTCATTTCCAGAGCCCTCAGACTCCACTTTCCCTTTGAAAAATGAGAGTAATGCTAGTGTGAGTCATTGAGGTGTCATGACATTTGATCTATTGGAAATGAGACTCAGACAATGTGAACTGGCCACTTATTCAACATGTATTTACATATTTCTCACTTTGTTGGAAGAATTGAAGTAAGCAGAGTGACCAATGAGGATGAAAGTGGAGCAAGATGCAAAGAAGAAAGAAGGCATAGTTTCTCCCTCCGGGTTGTTTAAGATGGCAGTGGAAAAACAAATCATCAGAGA
>NW_006921914.1:1666972-1690672 GCF_000298275.1 Orycteropus afer afer
GGCGGTTCAAACCCACCAGCCACTCCTCGGAAGGAAGGTTGGGCAATCCTACTTCCGTAGTGATAACTGCCTCGGAAACCCAAGGAGGGGTCGCTAGGACTCAGGGCCGACTCGATGGCAAATAACAACAACAACAACAGGTAATAGTGTCTTACATGTAATGTAAGTGGAGTGAATAGTGTCCTGGGAAGTAGGAGATTAAAGATATTATTTTACTATTTATTACAATTGTGTTGTTATTATATTCATTATAATGATAGTAACAGGTAGGAAGATTTATTAATGTGCCAAACATTGTGCTACTGGCTTTTAATGTGTTATCTTTTTTATTCTGCACAACTCCATGAGGTATTGTTCTCCTTATTTTGCAAAGAAGGAAACTGAGGCACAGGGAAGTAGAATAACTTGCCCAAGACTCCACAGCTAGTAAGAGGCACAGCCAGGACTGGAGCTCTGATCTTGCTGGCTCCAGAATTCTTTTAATTATCCTTACTTCAAAGTACCTGACTTTAAGTATTTCCATTCTGGTAGGGAAAATGAAACACACTCAACAAACATGCTAAATATGTGAATGTGGGAAAGTCATCTAGCCACTTAGTTTCCTCATACAAAATGGGGATAATATCTGACCTACCAAACTAGAAGGGTGATTGTGATAATTAGGTGAAATGATTTGGAAACCCGTTTGTATAGCATTTTATAATTGTTAAAGCAAATAAAAGAAGTAATATATGCAGTAATCAACATAAAGTTCAGCTCTTTCAATAGCCAGATACCTGACCAGTCCTTTCTGTGAATTTTTCCTTATAACATCCTTGCAGTAAGACCCTGTAATCTGTGTTGTGTTGTTGTTGCTGTTATGTGCTGTCGAGTCAGACCTGACTCATAGTGACCCCTCCTTGGGTTTCTGAGGCAGTATCACTATGGAAGTAGATTGTCCCATCTTCCTTCCGAGGAGTGGCTGGTGGGTTTGAACCGCCAGCCTTCTGGTTAGCAGTCAAATGCCTTAGGCACTATGCTACCAGAGCTCCCTGTAATCTGTACAAAAGAAAAAAAAAAAAGGAGGTTTGGAGCCTTAACATTTTCTGTTCCCTCTGCCTGAAATATTCTTCCCCTAGAGCCTCCCATGCCTGTGATAATAACCATGAACAAAACAAAACCCTACCTACTCCTTATTTCACTGTTTTATTTCCTCATGGTACCTATTACTGTCTAAAGTTTTCTCATTTATTCCTTTGTTTACTTGCTTATTATCTAGCTATCAAGATCAAGAAGCAGTTTATAGGAACGAAAAGGGGTTAGTGTGTGGTTTAAAACTGGAAAAGATGTGTCAGAGTGGTATCCTTTCACCATACATATTCAATCAGTTTGCTAAGCCAATAATTTGAGAAGTTGAACTATAGGAAAAAGAATGTAACTTCAGGATTGGAGGAAGACTCATTAACAACCTTGACATGCAGACGACACAACCTTGCTTACTGAAAGTGAAGATTACTTGAAGCGCTTACTGAGGAAGATTAAAGACTAAAGCCTTCAGTATGAATTACACCTCAACATAAAGAAAACAAAATTCCTCACAACTGGACCAATAAGCAACATCACTATAAGTGGAGAAAAGATTGAATGTGTCAAGGATTTCATTCTTCTTGGATCCACAATCAATGTCCATGGAAACAGCAGTCAAGAAATCAAATGGCATATTGCATCAGGAAAATCTGCTGCAAAAGACCTCTTTAACAGTGTTAAAAAGTAAAGATTACATTTTGATGACTGAGGTGCACCTAACCTAAGCCATGGTATTTTCAATTGTCTCATTTGCATGTGATACCTGGACAAAGAATAAGGAAGACAGAATAACTGATGTATTTGAATTGTAGTGTTGGTGAAGAATATTGAATATTCCATCAACTGTCAGAAGAATGAACAAATCTGTCCTGGAGGACATACAGCCAGAATTCTCCTTAGAAGCAAGGCTTCATCTCACTTACTTAGGATATGTCATCAGAATGAATCAATCACTAGAGAAGGACATCATGCTTGATAAAGTAGAGGGTCATTAAATAAGAGAGATCCTCAATTAGATGTATTGACACAGTTGCTGTAACAGTGGGCTCAAGCATATCAGTGATTGTGAGGATGGTACAGGACCAAGTAGCATTTTATTCTATAATATGTAAAGTCATCATGAATTGGAGGCAAGTGAAAGGCACCCAACATCAACAATGTCCTCATGGTACTTATCACTATCCAAATTTATCTAAGTTATCCCTTTGTTTTCTCATTTTGTTCAAAGAATTGAAGTAAGCAGAGTGACCAATGGGAATGAAGGTGGAGCAGGATAAAAAGGAGAAAGAAGGCATAGTTCCTACCTTCAGGAACTATGCTTATTATGTATCTCTACCCACTAGAAAAGGAGCTCTGGTGGCATAGTGCCGAAGGCATTTGACTGCTAACCAGAAGGCTGGTGGTTCAAACCCACCAGCCACTCCTCAGAAGATTGGTAATCTACTTCTGTAGTGATATTGCCTCAGAAACCCACAGAAGGGTCACTATGAGTTGGATCTGACTTAATGACAATGAGTTTGGTTTGGTTTTTTGGACCCACTAGAAAATTAAAACAACTCCACAAGAGCCAAGGAATACCCCACTTAAATTTAGAAACCATCTCAAGAATAGATTTGACACATTGGACACCAATTATAGAAGACCAGAAGAGTTGTGTGATGACATCAAGGACATCATACATGAAGCAACAAGAGGTCACTAAAAAGGTGGGAAAGAAAGAAAAGACCAAAATGTCTATAAGAAGAGATTCTGAAACTTACTCTTGAATGTAGAGTAACTAAAGGGAAAGGAAAAAATGATGAGGTAAAAGAGCTGAACAGAAGATTTCAAAGGGTGGCTGGAGAAGATGTAGTAAAGTATTGTAATGAAAAGTGCAAGGGTCTGGAATTAGAAAACCAAAAGGGAAGAGCATGCTCAGCATTTCTCAATCTGAAAGAACTGAAAAAAAAAAAATTCAAGCCTCAAGTTGTAATACTGGAGGATTCTATGGGCAACATAGTGACCAACGCAGGAGCAATTACTCTGAGCTGGGACCAGGAAAACAACAAATGAGTGTACACTTGAGCTGAGCTGGTCGTTGAGAAATAGGAATTATTTGAATGGATGAAGTCCGGCCAGCATGGCAGGATGAAAGGTGTCAGGAAAGGGTAAATGCAGGAATGAATATGCCTTGCCTCAGGAATGGTGGAGAGCAGTCTACTGAAGTTGGTGTGGTACAGAGATTGGGAATGTACCAAGGTAAATTGTGGGAATATCATAGAAATATTTGAATGTCAGGGTCAGAAGTTTGGTATTTAAGAAAGCTTTTCCTAGGTAATGGAGTCTCTGGGTAGTGCAAATGTACAAATGGTTAAGCGCTGCACTAACGGAAAGGTTGGCAGTTTGAACTCACCCAGAAATGACTTGAAAGGCCTGGTGATCTTCCAAAAGGTCACATCCATAAAAACCCTATGGAATGCAGTTCTATTCTGCAACATGCCAACTGGTTTCCTGGGGAAAAAGCAAAAGTCATAAACCAGTGAAACAAGGGATTGGAAGGGAGATACACTACAGTTTTATTTTCTTTGTAAGTGCTATCATAGGCATAGATGGCTCTAGGAAAGAGAATTTCAGGCAGAGGGAATATCTTTTTTTGGGGGTTAGAATACAGGTCTTACTACAAAGGATTTATAAGGAAAAATATACAGAGAAAAATGGCCAAGTATCAATGAACATGATATTGAAAATTGTAATACTTATGCAAATGAGAGTTTATAGTAACAGCTGCCCTTCTCTAAGACAGATTCACCTTCAAGGTAGAACTTGCTACCCAGATACAGGAAATGTAATTGACACATAGCCTCCAGCTGTCAGCTTCCTGAGGCTCTGCCTCTGCAGAGAGATACCTGGCCTGAGATCAACCCTTTTCCAGGGCAGCCTGCAACTGGTGTCTAAGTGTGGCAGAGTCATAAAGGCCTGACCATTTTGGACCTACAGGAGACCTTGGGACCCTCAGATGGGCAATGCACTCTCCATAGTTCCCTGCAGGGTTGGCCAAGATTTTGTCTGGCCTACATTATAACTCAACTCGTTTTAATTAGGTTTCTTTCCCTGTCTAATCCTACTTCTTCCCCCTTTCTTTCACATTTTTTGACCCCTAATAAACATCTTATACCCCCAAATTCTCCCTCAGCATGTGTTCCTGAGCGTTTACTGTGTGGTAGAGTTCTTTACATAATATCCTTCTTTACATGTTGTCTTTCGCTGCACAAATGAAGAAAGTGAGGCCCAGAGAGGAAGGGAACTTACCCAAGTTTACACAGCTAGGAAGGGCCCAGCCTGGAGAAAGCAATTCCTTGGCAAGAAGGTTGTTCTCCCATACACTAGTCCCTTCCTCAGCCCTCTTTCATGCAAATTTAATTATCAAAAGTTGTGTTGCCATTGGCTAGACCTTTAACTTCAAATTACTTTTGGAAGGTACATAAAATCCAGAGAAAGTTACTACTGTCACTTTTTTAGAGTTACAAGTCAGTGTGTTCACCTGGAGTAATTCTTCCATTTTGATTTAGGCTGGCTATGTCCTCCAGCAATCCAAGTTCCTAGTACAATGGCTAAATCCATCTTCAGGACCCTGGAACTATGCTATTTAACAAATCATGGCCTGGAGGTACTGCATTCATACCTCTTCTTCAGGTAGTCAGTTAACATGTTATTTCCTGGCGCTGAACCCTCTCCCGGCAGAAACTGCAACTGAGCAACAATTGTCAAATACAGAAGGGACATTGCAATTCCTCTCTGTAGATGCTGTTACTTTCTCTCAATCAAGAATACTGTGGTTAACTGTACAGGTGTCACCCGAAAAATTATAAGAGCCCTGTACATTCAAGTGATGTGGTGTCACCCGAAAAATTATAAGAGCCCTGTACATTCAAGTGATGTGAAAGATGCAAGAAATCATCCTGGACATACACTTAGAAATGCTGAGGAGTTTCCAAGCTGGTGAGAAAAAAAAATACCAGTGTATGTGTTAAAATTTTAGGAATTGATATTTCTATAGTAAGAAAAAAGAGCTCTGGTGGCAGCTAACCAGAAGGTCAAGGGTTCAAACCCACCAGCTTCTCCGCAGAAGGAAGATGGGGTGATTTACTTCCATAAAGATTTATACCATTGGAAACCCAATAGGGGTCGCTATGAGTCAAAATTGACTCAATGGCAGTGAGTTTTTTTTTTTCTTCATATATAGCAAGAAAAACCTGTGAAGCAAAGGAGGGCAGAGAAGCATTAAAGAAGTTGTAAGTTACCTCAACCAATGGGTTTGTTGTTTTTAAACTGAAATTGATTTTAGGTACAATTTGTAAAAACATTAACATGGTGAGGTGGTGAGGTGAGGAATCTTTGTTTGTTGGATATATTTCATTGGTTTGTTTGTTTGCTACAGGAGGTCTGTGGAACATAGGATTCCTTTCATAAAATTTTACTTTTAGAAAACTTTGCTGAAACACAGCTATTCTAGGGCATGGGGGATTTCAGGTCTTACGAAAGGAAAGCCAGGGGCAGAGGCAGCCTGAAAGTCTTTTGTCTACTACATAACAGAACATGCTTCAGCTCCATCTTGGACCATTCCCCAGGTGACTTCTACAGTTTCCCTGAGATGAATTAGACCATTTAATTACTGTCCCAGTTGCCTCAAAAGCCTTAAAAAGCTCAACACAAATATAAACAGCATTGTGTCTATAAGATGTGCATTAAAACAAAAAGTGCCAACTTTAAGAAATTAGCTGCAAGTAGCCCCAAAATTAGTTCCTTCTGGGTGGGAAGCTAGTCTCATTCATAATTGTACCCACCACAGGGATCAACAAAGTGCCTGGCACACAGTAGGTACTTGATTTTCTTATAATTGAATTGAAAAAGGTACTTGATTGAGTTTCTTATAATTGAATTGAAAAGGGTACATAAACCAAGTTGAAAGGAATTAATGTAGGCAAACCATTGTAAAGATATTTAACTGAGCAAGTTACATCCTGTCTACACCAAGGGCACCAAGATGTTGATCTCATGTGGCTGCCTTAATTTGAAAGCCAAGCCTACCCACTCTTTCCTATTCACAGAAAGGGTAACTATCTCAAGCCCTCTTGCCAACCCTCTTCCCATCACAGGGGTTCATACTGAAGGGCTTTTAATACAATATATTTAAGAAGGCAGAAATCTGTCCATTTTCTGTCAAAACTGACTCACTTGAAATGATCAAATTCTGTGTGTAGTCTCATAGCCGAAGTTGTTTAAGTAATATTTTTTCTAACCAGCTACACAATCTACTTCCATAGAGATACCACCTCTGAAACCCAAGGAGGGGTCGCTATGAGTGGGAATTGACTCAAAGGCAGTGAGTTTGGTTTTTGGTTTAGAGATGGGTTTAGAAATTTCTGTGGCACAACGAACAGTTCTGTTGAACTCTCTCTCTCTCTCTTCATTTTTAACTTTTTTCAAAAATACAATTTATCAAAAATTGCTTACCAACAGATACATCCCAACACTGTCTCCTCAACTTTCCTACTTTAATCTTGAAGGCTCTGCTTTTACTGACGTGTTTGCAGGTCAGAAAACTAGCGTGGAAACATGTTTCATGATAATATAAGTTGATCCATCCTGATGGGATAGCAAAAACAAAAGAGGTCCATTCCCAAAAGTTGGTCCAGTTTCCTATGAGAGATTAAAGAATCCTGGGCTATTGAGACAGAGGAGGTGCTGCACTGTAATCTGGTGCTATTGAGGCTATTAAACATGCATTTTGCTTCTGCGGCAATTGTACGAATAATGAAAATCAACTGTCTACACCAGGGAAAAAACTAAAATTTAGTAATGCAGATTTTCTTAGAGGCTTTTATTATTGTAAAACTAATACACAGTTATTTTCTTTCTAAAATTGTAGTGTGGCAGGCTTTCATTTAAAAAGTCACTACCATCCTTCTGCTACACTTAAGATCATCACCAACGTGCCTCAATCCTACTCTCCAACAATAGCCATTGTTAACAATTTCTTATGTATCTTTGCAGAAATTACCTAGGCATATACATACATGTGTAATAATTGTATTTTAGGCAAATAAGTAATACCATACACACTGATTTACAACGTAATATATCTTGGATATCTTTCCCAATAAAAACATATATAGCACATGCTATGGACTGAATTGTGTCCTTCCAAAAATATGTGTTGTAAATCCTAAACTCTATCCTTGTGGTTATAATCCCATTTGAGAATGGAATGTATTTGTTATGTTAATGAGGCAGGATTTAGTTAGGGTGTGTCTTGAGTCAATGTCTTTTGACATATAAAAGAGATTAAGCTCAGAAGCAGAGATAGAGGAAAAGAGCCAAACCAGATGAAGATATGCCAGGAGAATAAGATAAAAGAGATAAAGACCTTCTTCCAGAGCCAGCAAGGAAAGATAGCACCCTGATTTTGGACTTCTAGCCTCCTAAACTGTGAAAAAAACAAATTTCTGTTTGTTAAAGCCACCCATTTGTTGTATTTCTAGTATAGCAACCCTAGATAGCTAAGACAGTACGTAATTCTTTTTAACAGCTGCATGATATTCCATAATCTAGGTGCACCATGATTGATTTAAAAAGGTCCTCTAACAATAGGCATTTGTTTGTTTCTAGTTTTTTGCTATAATAAATGATCAGCTTTATACAAAGTTCTTAGGGTACATGTAAGAATTATTGGATGAAATGGTAACATGTAGGAATATAAAATGGTACACACACTTTGGAAAACAGTTTAGAAATTCCTTAAAATGTAATAGAGTCACTACGTTCTTGTTCATGTTGTTAGGTGCTGTTGAGTCACTTCTGAGTCATAGCGAGCCTATGTCCAACAAAATTAAACACTTCCCTGTTCTGTCCCATCCTCACAATCGTTGCCTGTTGCAGGCACCATGTCAGAAAGTAGATTAGTGGTTTCCAGATGTTCAGGAGACAGTGGGAGTGGGGAATGACAGTGAATGGGTATGGGATTTCTTTGTAAAGTGATTGAAATGTTTTGGATTATTGTTGTAGGTAGTGGTAATGGTTGCAAGACTTGTCAATATACTGTTGTTTCTGTTAGTTGCCTTTGAGTCAGTTATAATCCAACATACTAAAAAGATTAAATTGTACACTTTAAATAGTTGAATTTTACAGAACATGAATTATATCCTACTAAAATATTTGAGAAAAAATAAAAGATAAAATGAAGAGTTTCCAAGAAGGGTCAGTCTGGAATATATATACTTCACTGGAATATTTTTATCTTGAGATATTCACCACACATCCCAGAAAAACTTTGCCATTATCTGATTTCTCCCACCAGACAGTTAAAATGTTCTTTCTCATTTCCTAAAGGAAATGGCTGTGTTTAAATTTGAAGAGAAAAAAAATTAAATCAAAGATTAGCTTTCAGAGACAAGCTTAAATGTCTTTTTTAAAATAGTTTCTGTGTTGTTGTTGTTTTCTAATTATAAAAGTAGCACACACTCACTGTATGAGATGTGGAAAAGATGTAAAAACCTAAAAAGAAGAAAGTGAAGATTATCTGTTATCCCACCACCCAGAGATAATCATTGTTAACGTTTAAGTGTATTTTCTTCTAGTCTTTTAATATACTTTTGTTTATGAAATTGAGATCATACTCTGTGTACACAGCCTCACATCTTATTTTCTTTTTTTTAATATTATGATATCATAAGCACTTTCTCATTTCAAAAACATAATTTTTAATGGAGGCATAATTTTCTATTCTATGGCTATGCCATATTTTATTTAACCAGTTTCCAATTTTTGTATATTTAGTTGCAAATTTTTGCTGCTACAATTGCTTTTTTAAATTGTGATTTAGGTGAAAGTATACAGAGAAAAATAATTTTCTGTCCAACAGTTCATACATATTTTGTTTCCTGACATTGATTGCAACTCCCATAATGAAATAACTCTCTTTCCACTTCCTCTCTGTGGTTACCTTTTTCCTGTGTCCTTTTCTATGCATTCATGCCTTCTGAGCTATCTCTCTGTGCAAATACTGCCTTTCTGATCTATCATGATTGATTGTTTTAAGGAGTGTACTTGGCTACAATTACTTTTGTAGGTAAATCTTTTTTGCACATTTTTAATTATTTCCTTAAAATAAATGCCTAACAGCAGAAATGCTGGGTCAGAAGATAACGAACATATTAAAGCTTTTGATACATATTCTCAAATACCTTCAAAACCTTCAGAAATGTTAGGCCAATTTATAATCCCACTAAAACTATGTTAGAGTCTCTATTTCCCCCTTAATCTGCCCAATACTGGCTATGATAATTTGCTTTAAATTTTGTAATCACTGTCAAAGTGTTAAATATTAATGTTGTTGTTATGTGCCGTCGAGTCGGACGCGACTCATAGCGACCCCTCCTTGGGTTTATGAGGCAGTATCACTACGGAAGTAGATTGCCCCATCTTCCTTCGGAGGAGTGGCTGGTGGGTTTGAACCGCCAGCCTTCTGGTTAGCAGTCAAGTGCCTTAGGCACTATGCTACCAGAACTCCTTTAGATATTAATGGAGTATGTCAATTCATTGTTGTTTTAAATTATGTTTATTGCCCATTTTTTTCTGTCTTTTTCAAAAAATTGTCTGTTCATCTCCTTTGTCTTTTTGTGTGTTGTGATACTTGTGTTTTTTAATTAATATGTAATAGCTCTTTATATATGAATAACATCAAGTATTTATCTATCATATATATTTCCCTTTAAAGAGTATCAGTACATTTACAGTACGTTCCTGGAGCCTTTATGTCTTTATCAGGGCAAAGTTTCCCAAAATCCAAAGAGGAAAAAGGACAGAAATTATCCTTTTCCTTTCTTTTCACCACAAAATAGAAGATATAAGGAGCCCACACATGATCTTAAAAATAAATGGACCACGTTATTAGAGAAATAATTCAGTCTCCCTTATGGATTCATTAATGGCCCCTATAAAAACCTTTTTCTCCCAAGTCTCTCTGGGCACCTAATGCCTGTTCTAAATCAATAGCTCTCTAAAATCGCTAAGGGCCTGGTCAAACCTTTCCATTCCACCAACAACAACTTCAACTGCAGCTTTCTTCGTAGTCCAGACACTTCCATGCTTGCTGGTACTTAAAGGGCAAACTAGAGATTCTAATCACCAGATCTAATTACAATGAGGGGGAAAACTTCACTAAAAAGTTAATAAAAGAAAACAATTACCAAGCCAAGTGGGAACCTGTTCTCTTGACAGTCTGATAATGTGGATTAGATTGTGTTTTCAAAATATTACTCCTGAACCACGTCTATCAGTAAGGGAGAGAATCTCACCCTCTCATTATTCGAGAGGGAAGGGCCCGTGAGAATGTAATAGAATATGCCAACTCTAAACCAAATACAGGTAGTCACTGACTGCCATGGACTGAATTGTGTTCCCACAAAATATGTGTCAGCTTGGCTGGGAAGTGATTCTCAGTGGTTTGGCAGTTATGTAATGATGTAATGTGGCAATTGTGTAATGATTCCTCATGATGTGATCTGATGTGACAAGCCAATCACGTGTAAAAGGATTATGGTGGGATGCACCACCACTAATCCCATCATAGCCTTGATCTGATATAAGGGGAGTTTTCCTGGGGTGGGCCCTGCAATACCTTTTATCTTATAAGAGATGAAAGGAGAGAGAAGCAAGCAGAAAGAGAGGGACCCACTATCTCCAAGAAAGAAGAGCCAGGAACAGAGCAAATCCTTTAGGCCAGAATTCCGTTACCAGGAACCTCTTAGAACCAGGAGACACACAAAGAGAAAGAATTCCTCTAGAACTGGCACTCTGAATTCAGATTTCTAGCCTCCTAAACTGTGAAAGAATAGATTTCTGTTTGCTAAAGCCATAAACTTGTCATATTTCTATTATACCCACACTCGATCAACTTACGACATATTCAAGTTATTATGAACCATACTTACAACTGTCTGGGTTTCTTTTTGTTCATCTTATTGTTAGCAATACTTGCTATACACAATGTTGCAGCACGTAAATTTGTTGATATTATCATCCTCAGATGTTCACTTGTAGATGTGCAATTCAAAACACTGCTGTACAGGTTTCATTTCCTAAACTAAATCAGGAACTTCAGTTGCTTGAGAACATGGACCCAAATGTTGGTCACTTCTCTAAAGTCAATAGGCAGATTCAGGAAGCAGTAAGACCTTACTGTGAAATGTTGTTGTTGTTATGTGCCGTCGAGTCGGCCCCGACTCCTAGCGACCCCTCCTTGGGTTTCCGAGGCAGTTATCACTACGGAAGTAGGATTACCCAACCTTCCTTCCAAGGAGTGGCTGGTGGGTTTGAACCGCCAGCCTCCTGGTTAGCAGTCAAGTGCCTTAGGCACTATGCTACCAGAGCTCCTTACTGTGAAATATATGAAGAAAAAAAGTAAAAGGCCATAAAGACAACTATCAATAACTTTCTGACTTGAAATGCCATCCTCATTCTCAGAGATAATCCAGATGATCCAGAACCTTCCACAAGTGGAGCTATTGCCACAATTGACAAAATGACAGCATAGTCCAACTCTTCCTCATCACCAGAGCAAATTTTTATGATTTGTGTATTTTTATATATGTATGCATGTATTAAAACATATTTGTAACTTTGTGAGTAATGTTTCCAACTTTACCTATGTATGTATGTATTAAAATATATTTGTAACTTTATAAGTAATGTTTCCAACCCCCAAAGACAAAGATTAGATTTACAAAGACACTGATAATAGAAGGCAATAACAATGAAAACTGAAGAAAAAAAATTAATAAAATTTAAAAATGAGGTATTCAACTTATGTCAGGATGAACTTACAATGGAGTTGGAATGGAACCTTTGTAAGTCGAGACTGTCTCTATGGAGTCCCTGAAAGATGCCAGTGGTTAAGTCACTCAGCTGCTAAACATAAGGTTGTTGGTTTGAGTCTACCCAGAGTGCCTCAGAAGAAAGATATGATGATCTAGTTCTGAGACTTCAGCCACTGAAAACCCTCTGGAGCACAATTCTACTCTGACACACATGGAGTCACCATGACTTGGAATTGACTCGGTAGCAACTGTTTTCTTTTCTTTTCTTTTTCTTTTTTGAACTATAAACAAGCCTGTGATAGGGAATGACTTGGCTTATTGTCAACTGAAAATTTACTGTGATTTGAGGGGTACCCGAAGGTCCTAAGGTTTAAACAATTTTTTGTACCTACTGATTAATGTCTGAAATCCCACCATCGTTTAGACTACGCATCTAATGCTTACTTTAAATGCAAACAACTACGTGGAGGAAGTTTTCTCGATTAGAGACAGCTCAGTGAGAACGTGGTGTATTTGGCTCCTTCCACAGGCACAGGTGTGGATGAGGCATGGGGGAAGAAGAGAATACGATTGTATGGAGTGCCTGAGGAGGGAAGACAAAGGGGACTACACTACCAAGCAAACCTGATCGGCTTCATAAATCTACCCAAGGCCAATACTGGCAAGGGATAACCGCAAATATCACGCCATGTTTCTTCAACAAGTGCAAGTGAATGACACAACCCTTTTCCAGTGTTGTTGTTGTTATGTGCCCTCGGGTGGGACCGGTAGGCAATGGTTTTTCCATTCTAGTGCTCCCTTTGATCCAGATAAGACTCCTCTTCACCCACTGAGTCAAGCAAACAATAAAATACCTAGATTTCTCTTATAACTTCAGAATCTTTACTAGGAAAAGTAAGACTTTAGAAAATGGTGGGTTCTATCTTCTTGTTAACACAAACCCTTTCAATGACTCAAGGACAGTTTTCAATGTTTTACATGTATTAAAACATGTATTTATATATCACAACCAGCCTATTAGAGTAGTTACTATTATTACCCTCATTTTACAAATAAGAAAACTGAGGGATAGAGAATTTGCCTAACTTACCTAAGAGGCAAAGCTGAGATTGAAACCCAAGTCTGAGAGACTCCAAATTTCTTATTTCAAATCAAATCTTAGAAGCCATTTGTCTATCACCAGAGAGATAGCACCCTTGCCCAAAAATAATTGTTATTATTCCATTTCTCCTTTGTACTACGTCTTGGGTGTTCCTTTAAGAGTTATTGAAATGGGAGGGGTGAGTTTTTGAGAAGTTTATAATGTGTAAGAGACAAGATTTGAAATCAGACAGACTTGAAATCATACCCCATATCTGCCACATACCAGTTCTGTAAATTTCACAAGTTACTTAACATCTCTGAGCCACAGTTTCTTCATCTGTAAAGTGTATTTAATAATAATAATCCTACCTCATAGAGCTGTTGTGAATATTACATATGTGAGCTTTTTAATAGTTGTAAAGGCTTACTACAGTACTTGCCACCTACTAAACACTTGATAAATATTACTTATACTTGTTATAAAGCTGGAGAACAGGGCTTTAGAGTCATCTAGAGTTTAATTTCAGTTTAGTATCATTATGAGCGACAGGAAAAACACACAGACACTAGCCCTACTAAGTGTGCTACTATCCAAGAGAAGAAGCCTTATCCTGAGCAAGGGGGTCAGACAGCAGCCAACCACAGAGCTAGGCTCACCAAATGACAGCTGCAGTCACCATATACACAGCACAGTTTGTGTGTTGCACAGGAGGAGGGGTCGAAGGGGGAAAGTACTGTTGGACAGTAGCTCAGTCTTCTCTGTCACACCAGAGTATGCCAACAAGGCTACTATTGAAAATCAACGTGCAAAGTTATCAAATTCTCTTCACCTTCACTTTGTTTAAGGAGTTCTGGTGGCATAGTGCCTAAGGCATTTAACTGCTAACCAGAACGCTGGCAGTTCAAACTCACCAGCCACTCCTCAGAAGGAAGACTGGGTAATCTACTTCCTTAGACATACCGCCTTGGAAACCCAAGGAACGGTCGCAGTGAGTCGGATCCGACTCAACGGCAGTGAGTTTTTTTTTTTTTTTTTTCTTTTCAGCTTATTTATCTCTTTTGGTTTGCTTTTGGACTTGGAGAACTCAAAACACAAGCCTTAATTTCCTCATCTGCAGAAGATCAAAGGCAGATAACCAAAAATATGCTTATACTCCCAGGCCAAAACACATAACACACACACACACACAAAACCCACAACTAATTAACTCAAAAATTCACAAGACAATATATTGTAATATAATAAACCAAAACCACTGCCACTGAGTCAATTCCAGCTCACAGCAACCCCCATAGGGTTTCCAAGGCTGTAAAATCTTTACATAAGCAGACTGCCTCATCTTTCTCCCATGGAGCGGCTGGTGGGTTCAAACCACTGATCTTTTGGTTAGCAGCTCAATGCCTTAACTGCAGCTCCACCAGAGCTCCTCTTGTAATGTATTAGCCAAGGAAAATAGATCCAAATAGACCTGAGTTTGACCATGTCTCTGTCCCTTACAGATTGTGTGACCAAGTAATTTAACTTACCTCAACCTCATTTGCTATGAAATCAAGGGCACTAGTGTTTGTTGCCAAGTATTAAATGGAGTGTTGCAAAAAAAGGGATATACAAATGGTGAGTTAAGTATAATAATGCAGCCAAACATTTGCAAACAAAAATATTTTTAAAAAATCACTTCAGGAGTGGATTTTTTTTTTTACTAACAGGAAAGCACTAATAAATTATAAATCATATATTACTCATTTATTATTACTATAATTTTGACTGCCAGGGTTTAAGGAAAAGCATTTTGCATATGAACACAAAGAGACATTTACAAGGATGCTTACTGCAGCATTGTTTGTAGTGGGGTGGACAAAGAGAAGGAGGGAAGGAAGGCACGAAGGAAGAAAAGAAAGAATGAAGGAAGGAAGGAAGGAGGGAAAACTTAACTGTGCTTTGTCCAAACAATAGAATAGTGGGCTGTCATTTAAAAGGAGCTAGATCTCTCTATACTTGCATGGAAAGAACTGTAGCTTCCTGCTGAGTGCTTATAATAAGAAGCAGGTGAAGAAGTTGAAACCTGTGGAGAAATTCTTGAGGAAATTTGTGGGCAGTTTTTAGGACTGTAGATGGCGCTAGTTCTTTAGTTCATTTCTCTATAAAATGTATGGCTTCCCTTTTTCTTGATTTGATGTAGGGGGAAGATAAAGGATTGCCCACACTGGAGGGTTCTCCAAGGTCACAAAGAGAGAAAATCGTGTGTGGGTACATTCTAAGCCAGAAAGAACAACTACTACAACCCTCCTTACTGTTCCCACACAAATCTGACTTTTATCTCTCTGCATCTCTCCCCACCTGCGCCCTGGGCAGCTAGGGCTGCATTGCTGCCATGTAGCCACTAGGGGCACTCTCTGTGCCCCCAAACTCATGGCATTTACTGCAACCACCTCTCATTTTCTCCTTAGCTTTGCTGAAGTAGGCTAAAATTTCTGCAACATGACTTCATAGGGAAGCTAAGGAAAAACAATACTAAAATAGGCAAAGACTGTTCAAAACTAGAGAGACCAATGAATTCAGGGAGCATTAATTCTTTGTCTCTACTCTTATCAACTCCTATTACATTATTTGACAGTTATCTACTAAATTTTAAATGAGTATATCCTCTGACCAAGTAATTCTACTTCCAAGTCTCTATCTAGAGAAATTCTTGCATATGAGCACAAAGAGACATTTACAAGGATGCTCACTGCAGCACTGTTTGTAGTGGGGTGGACAGAGAGAAGGAGGGAAGGAAGGAAAGAAGGAAAAGAGGGAGGGAGGGAGGAAGGAAGGAAAGAAAGAAAGAAAACTTAACTGTGGTTTGTCCAAACAATAGAACACTGGGCTATCATTTAAAAGGAGCTAGATCTCTCTATACTAACATGGAAAGAACTGTAGCTTCCTGTTGAGTGGAAAAAAAGCAAACTGCGAAACAATGTATGCAGTTGTTGCTGTTATGTTGAGTCAATTCCAACTCGTGGGGACCCTATGTATATGGAGTAGAACTGCTCCATAAAGTTTTTAAGGCTGTGACCTTTCAGAGGCACATTACTGGCCCATCTTCCAAGGTACCTCTGGGTGGATTTGAAGCACCAACCTTTCAGCTAGTAGTCAAGAGCTTAACTGTTTGTGCCACCACTATTCAACTATATAATGATTACAGTCGAGAAAACTCTATGGAGCAGTTCCACACATTCAGTTTCCATGAGTCAGAACCAACTTCATGGCAATGGGCTTGGTGTTTTGATTTTATTCTTTCCTAGGGGCTGAGAATAAAATTATAAACAAAAATGGACTTGGCCCAACATTATGATCTGGAGTTTAGAAGTCATTAATATAGAGTAGAAAGAGCTTGGGTTCAGTACCAGGTTTCAGTCTCAGCTCTGCATGACTTGGAACAAGTATGTCAGTGTTCTCTCATCTATAAAGTGGAGTAATAATGTCACCTGCCTCTCAAAGTTGTGGTGATGATTCAATGAGGGAGTGCAAGTAATTCATGGAGCAGAGCACCTGGCATATATAGCAATTGCTCAGCAAATGCTAACCTCTCTCCTTCCTTGGGCTTTATATTTTCCTGCTCTAACCTTTCCAAACTAATAATAGTTATTATTATAAGCAAACATTTATATAGCTTTCACTACATGTCAGGCTCTGGTAGCATAATGGCTAAGGCACTTGACTGCTAACCAGAAGGCTGGCGGTTCAAATCCACCAGCCACTCCTCGGAAGGAAGATGGGGCAATCTACTTCCGTAGTGATACTGCCTCGGAAACCCAAGGAGGGGTCGCTATGAGTTGGGTCCGACTCGATGGCACATAACAACAACAACAACAACATGTCAGGCACTATTCTGAGTGTTTTACACCTATTAGCTCAGACAGTCCTAACAAAAACTCTATGGAATACGTACTTTTATTATCTCCATTTCCAACTGAGGAAATTGAGGCACAAGTTAAGCAACTTGCTCAAGGTCACACAATTAATAAGAGACAGAGATGGGGTTTGAAACCAGGCAGTTTGTGTTCTTGAAAACTATTTGTTTCTCATAAATATCACCATGGCTGTGGGCACCTCTCCTCCCTCCTCTATGACCTAATTTTCTTTTTCTTCTTTAATGCAACAAATATTTATTGAGGTACTGTTCTAGGTATGGTGAAAGGGCACATGAGAAGTGATGAGAGACAATAAATCAATCTATAATATAATATCAGACAGCTGTAAATGTTTTAAAGAAAATAAAGCAGAAATGGATCTTGTTCACTTTGTCTGAACCATAGTTACTAGCTGCATAGTACAGTAGTTTCTCCTTTGGAGAAAGTCATGCTCACTGCCTGTTTTTCTGGGCTCACAGGAAGGCTTATGGCTTCCACGTGGCTATTTCCTCATCTTATGCCCTGTTGCCTGCTGGGAGAGCAGAAAAGTGAAGCTTGTTCTCTTTCATAAACTCAAACTCCTGAGAGGCCTAGCCACCTTGCTCCTGTTTGATAGGACCCAAATCTCTCTAAGTCTATTTATAGAGATTACAGTATACCTTGAGATTGGAAAGTTCTCAGCTCTTCCCATTTCCCACAAGCTCTTTTCAGGACCCTGCCCCAAGTGAATGATCTCACATATTAAACAAGTCAGATTAACAAGATCAACATGCTTTCAATATCTAGGAGCTGTCCAACTCATAGCAACCCCTCTTTCGGTTTCTGAGGAGGTATCTCTATGGAAGTAGATTGCCCAGTCTTCCTTCCGAGGTGTGGCTGGTGGGTTTGAACCACCAGCCTTCTGGTTAGCAGTCAAATGCCTTAGGCACTATGCCACCAGAGTTCCCTCTTGTTGGTTTTGGGTGGAGCTCTGGTGGTTTAGAGCCTAAGGCATTTGACTGCTAACCAGAAGTTTGGTGGTTCAAACCCACCAGACACTCTGCAGAAAGAAGACTGGGCAATCTACTTCTGTAAAGATTTACCACCTCAGAAACCAAAAGGCGGTCACTATCAGTCAGAATCAACATGATGGCAGTGAGTTTATACACTTTATATATGGCTGTTCAAGCCAGAGTACCCAGTTATTCACCATGAACCATACTCATAATGCTCCACTTTGGGTATTAGCCACTACCTCTGGTATGTGCCCAGATATATCCTTCCCTTCCAACTCTCTATTCCTTGTTTTAAAACACAAGGAAAATGATCCAGTGAGCCATTTTAGGTCACCCATCTGGTTCTGTCCTTAAGCACCCTCTTGCTCAGAAGGAACTCTTGCTAAGAGGCCTCGGATTCCCACCATCCAGCCAATCCCTGGTACAGTTTAACAGTTAAGAGCCTAGGCTCTGGAGTCAGATATTTTGGATTAGTTTACCAGCTGTGGCATATAGTGGCAATGTAACCATAGGCAAGTTACTTCTCTAAGCCTCAGTTTGTTCATGTATAAAATGAGAACAATACTACCTCCTTGGGTTATTGTGAGGATTGCATGGGATAATACATGCAAAGTGCTTCCTTGGCACAGTTCCTGGCATTCAGTAAATAGTAAATTAACTATAAAAAATGTTGATATCCTGACCAGAAGAACTAGATGGTACCCAGCTACCACTGTTGACCATTCCAAACGGTATCACAATAGGAGGTCCCGGATAGAGTAGGCAGAAAATGTGGAATAAAACTAAAAATTACAAAAAAGACCAGGCTTACTGGTCTGAAGAAGACTGGTGGAACCCCCAAGACTATGGTCCTTAGACACCCTTCAAGCCAGGAATTGAACTCAACCCCCATGGCTCGAACTTTCAGCCAAATTATAGGCAGGTCTATTAGGTGAACAATAACACCAGGGAGATATGGACTTAATAGAACAATCAACCATGTGAGATCAAAAGGGCAACATTCACCCAAGCATAAAGTTCAGAAGGCAGGAAGGGATAGGAAAGAAGGACAAAGGGAAATGGTAACCACAGGGAGGAAGTGGGAAGAATTTTGTTACATTGTGAGGATTACAATGCATATCACAAAATAAAATGTGTATGGATTGTTGAATGGGAAACCAATTTACTCTGTAAACTTTCATAATAAAAGTGAATAAATAAATAAAGCCTTAAATACCAATACCAAGTAGTTTGAAATATCAAAGTATGGAGATTGAATTCTGTTCCTCAAGCAACACATGCATCTGGGTAGAAGGAAGTGGTGACATTAAACTATGCACAAAGGATGAAAGGAGAAAAATCTCAAATCAAACATCTCAGTGCTCAGCAGTTCATCTAATGTTGCTGCTTTACCAAGTGCACTCAACACCATGGTTTATGTGTTGTTAAAGAAAAACTATGGACATTTTCAGCATCACATAGACCATTTCCGTAATCATGCAAGTGGGTGATGTTAGGTAGTCTCTGATTTAGTTGTATTTCAATAAAATTCTAAAGAAACAATGGAAGAGAAAGTTATCAGACTGAAGTGAGACTCCATTAAAGCATCACTTTATTACCTGGAACAAAATGATGACTTCCATTTATTTTATCTTTCTATAAGAAAAGTATCAAAGTGAGTAAGATCATATTAGCCACCATGATGACAGAAGACCTAAAAATAAAATATATTAATATCATTTAGGGTCCTGTTCTTGGCCTTCTCCTTTTCTCACTCTGTATACTCACTGGGAAAGCTCATCTACTCCATAGTTTTATATATTGATGACTTGCACATTATACTCTAGCCCAGAGCTAATTCTGAGCTGTTCAAAATGCTAGCAAGCTATGGGATAAGGAACTTGGCCAAAATGATGTAAATCAGCACACCACTTCCTTTCTTGAGGAAGTCTTTCTACAAAATAAATAAATAAATAGCTGTACTAAACAGTATGCATAGTGAAATAGTTGATTTACAATGTCTCTCAAGCTCTTTATATCCTCAAAGACCAGTAACTAAGAGTTTCCAGACACACTAGGTAGCAAAGACATTTCTAATGGATGTTCCATAAACATTTGATCTCTTCACCAGTGAGTAGAACTCAGTTAGCAGACAGCATCTATTTACTAAACAGGTGTTGTAGACATATCTACCACAGTCACCACTGCTATCCTCAGCACTACTATTTTGATACGTACAATCACTTCATAGGTCCTAGGTTTCAGAATCTATACACAGACCTCCATACCTGATTCAGGGTCTTTGATGATCCTCCAGACAACTTTCCTTGCTTTGGAACCTTGGCTTTCTTGCACAATTTTTAGCTCTGCTCACATTTTTTGGCAACTCCACTCCTGTTCAGGATTCATGGATCCCAATCCATCCCACATCTAGACTTTTCATCAGAGATTGCAGGTTTGATAGCATCCTGGCTAGAGCCCAGTTTTATGACACCCCTTCACCTACCCAGGGTCAAGAACTCGCAGCTTTGTTTGTGACATTAGAGATGTAACTGGAGATCCTGCTGTATCTGCTTCCTAAGGCCTCTTCAAGTTAATATTGGAAGAGAAACTTTGCCAGCAAACACTTCGTATGTGCTCTACCAGTCAAGCAGCTAATGCCACGTCCTTTATTCCAAAACTACCTGACCTACCTGAAAAGGTAAAAATGATTGGCCATTGACCTACATTTCAATCACAAATCACAGGAAAGGGAGAGATTCTGAGTTTCATGGAACTGTATTGTAGTAGACTCTCACCCTCAAGCAAATTCCTAGTTTTAAAAAGCCCAATCACTAACCCAAACAAAACTAGCTGCCAAGCTAATGGGTATCCTTTGTTGGGTGGCCTGTGACCACAAACTCCTATTCAGCTGTAGTTACCAACCATTAAAAACTCCTAATTTCTCTTTACTCTCGGTTTCTGTTCAGTAATGATACACACCTTCACTGTTGCATAGACAATTACACCCTGCACTTTACTTCCCACTATGATCACCAAAATTGTCTATCATCTGGTTAACTTCTACTTATCCTTCAGATCATAGCTCAGTCAAACTTTCTCTAGCTGCTCAAACTATTCCACACCCTGTTGAAACATGCTAATTCATAACACTTATCAAAATTACAATTTTTATATGTTCTTGTAAATGTATATCTATTTGTGATTGTTGATTAATACATACTTCAACCACTAAAATAGGAACTGTACAAGGGCAGAGAACATGCCTAGTTTTGCTCAATATATATCTCCAGCACTAGCACAGTGCCAATCACATAGTAGGAACTCAGATAGTTAATGGAATGCCGTGAATGAATTACCTATAAGGATTACTTCCTATCAATCTCACAACCTCTGGATAGAACTCTGAAATCCAGCTATTTGCAAAGCTAAGCCCACCAGGGGTTACAACTTGGCCAAGTTCAAATAGGGCTACAAAATGAAAAGAAATTTCTTTCCAAACCCACCTCACTGTGAATGCACAGTCATATCTTTCAGCTTATGCCTCTGTTAGTACCTTTAGTATGTTTTTTTTTTTTGTTGTTGTTATATGCTGTCGAGTCAGACCAGACTCAAGTGACCCCTCCTTGGGTTTCCCAAGCAGCATCGCTATGGAAGTAGATTGCCCAACCTTCCTTCCTCCGAGTGGCTGGTGGATTTGAACTACCAGCCTTCTGGTTAGCAGTCAAGTGCCTTAGGCACTATGCTATGTTTTATCAATTATGAAATGAAATCTGGACTAGTTTGATCTATTGAACTTAGACTTATTGGGAACTACATTTACCAGAATCATCTTACCATGTATGGTATTGGCTTAAAAACCTACTGCCACTGACTGGATTCCCATTCATAGAGACCCTATAGGACAGAGTAGAACTGCCCCGCGAGGTTTCCAAGATTGTAAATCTTTACGGAAACAGACTGTCTCATCTTCCTCCTGCAGATTGGCTAGTGGGTTGGAACTGCCAAACTTTTTAGTTTGCAGTCGAATACTTTAACCACTGTGCCACCTGGCTTAGAGTTGGCCAAAAGTGAAGTGAGAGATTTGTAAGGCAGAAGTGAAGCAGCGGCCATTAAACTAAAAAGGTCATTTTTTATTAGAGGCAGTAAGGGACAGACACAGGCATGGACAAGTTACAGTTCATCTTCACTGTTTCCTGTTCCACCTCCAACATTCCTTTCCTACTATTGGTCTTGTAGACCAACAGAAACCCCAGCCCCACCATAAGACATTTCACTGCAACTTCACAGAGGAAGTATAATCACATAAAGCCAACAACCTTCTATGATATTCTACACTGTTCCTCTTCACAGCCCAACTCTAGCAGCCTGACATGCCTAGCTTCCAAATTCC
Organism: Orycteropus afer afer; assembly: GCF_000298275.1. NCBI lineage: Eukaryota > Metazoa > Chordata > Mammalia > Tubulidentata > Orycteropodidae > Orycteropus > Orycteropus afer. The sequence goes on from NW_006921914.1 coordinate 1,689,238, forward strand.
CTTGCAAACCTCAACTCTTTCACCTGCACTAAAGCTAATTAGTGACCTTTCTGGTGATCTTGCAATTCTTCTGCTCAGATCTTTATTTCCCTGGCTCCTACTGCAATTGTAAAAGGTCTAATTTTATAATAAATATCTTATAACATAAAACTGTCTTCCTGAGTGAACTCTAACTGATGTAAAATCCTGCATAGACTTCTGAATTAAAGCATCATTACTTTTTTTAAAAAATATATGGTGCCAGGGTACTTAAAATCATCTCACCTTGTCTCACTCTCAATTCCTGAACTACCTGTCTCTCCCATCTGCACTATCTCATCTCCCAAAAGGAAGGGATATGAAAAGCTTCCCAATTCATCGCCTTACCTCTATCATTTTTTGAAATGTTTTTAATCACTCAAGTAATACATGAATACACATTCATCATAAAAATATATATAAAGTAAAACTGAAACTCTCTCTTGACCACTGTTTTCCATTCTATACCACTCCCCAGAGGGAACCACCAATGTTAATAGTTTTGTATATGTTTTTCCTGAATTTTTCCTATGCATATGTAAACACATACATAGAATTCATGATTTTTTAAAATAAATCCTCTCTCATACTCTACATATCTTTATGCTACTTTTTTTTTTCATCTAAAAATATGCCTTGGAGATCTTTCCATGTCAGTACAGATAGGTTTATCTCATTTTGTCTACAGCTGCTTAGTAGTATTTCAAACAAGGAGGTACAATCATTTATTTAATCCTTTCACTACAGATGGACCTATAGGTTGTTTATAATCTTTTAAACCTATAGACATCCTTGTAGAAATCTCCTTGTGCAGATGTGTAAGTATTTTTATAAGTGAATTTGTTGCTTCAAAGTATGTTTGCATTTTAAAATTTGGTGTGAACTAATAGTCCCAAATTGCTCAACAGAATGCCCATATGAATTTACACTCCCATCAATACTATTTGAGTATCAGTTTCCCATACCCTAAGCAATAACGCATATTATCAATAATTGTAACTTTTTGCAAATTTAATGGGCAAAAAGATATATATTTCTTATTGTTTTGTTTTGCAGTCTCCTGATTACTAGTGAGAAAGGCCATTCTTTTGTATGCTTATTGGCCATTTGTATTTCTTCTGTGAGTTGTTTGTCACTCCCTTATTGATTTGTAGAAGTACTTAGTATATTATGGATGTTTATCGTTTGTCTTTGCATATGTTGCAATCATTTTTTTTCCAGTCCATTTCTTGTCTTTTTATTTTTTCCACCAGGGTCACAAAGTCAAATAATTACAAAGGCCAGGAAGGTGATGTAATTGTGTGACAATAAAGAATAAGAAAATAATGCCAACCTAAGGCCATTAAATGAGCTCTGGTGGCATAGTGGTTAAGCATTCAACAGCTAACCAAATGATCTGTGGTTCAAAACCACCAGT
>NW_006921914.1:1694089-1710192 GCF_000298275.1 Orycteropus afer afer
AACATACAAAAATCAGTTGGATTCCTCTACACCAACAAAAAGAGACCTCTGAAAAAGAAATAAGGGAAAAATATACCATTTACAATAACTACTAAAAAGATAAAATATCTAGGAATAAATCTTACCAGAGACACAAAAGACCTATACAAAGAATACTATAAAACACTACTTCAGGAGACAATAAGGGATCTACATAAATGGAAGAAGCTGCCTTGTTCATGGATAGGTAGACTGAATATTGTGAAAATGTCAATACTACCAAAAGCAATCTACACATTTAATGCAATCCCGATCCAGATAACAAGAAACTTTTTTAAGGACATGGAAAAACCAATTACTAACTTCATATGGAAAGAAAGAGAGTTTGGATAAGCAGAGCACTACTGAAGAAGAAGAGCAAAGTGGGAGGTCTCACACTCCTGGATCTTAAAACCTGCTATACAGTCTCAGTAATCAAAACAGCATGGTATTGGTACAATGATAAACAGATAGACCAATGGAACAGAATTGAAAACCCAGAAATAGACCCATCCATCTATGGACAGCTGATCTTTGACAAAGGTCCAAAACCCATTAAATGGGAAAGAGATAGCCTCTTTAACAATGGTGCTGGCAAAACTGGATATCCACTTGCAGAAAAATGAAACAAGACCCATACCTTATCCTATACATAAAAACAAACTCAAGTTGGATCAAAGACTTAAATGAATGGTTAAAATTCATCAAAGAAAAAGTATGGCCAAATCTAGGAGCTCTGATTTATGGCATAAATAGACTATCAAACATAACCTAGAATGCACAGGGGGTGGAAGAGAAGCTAGATGACTGGAACTTTTTAAAAATTAAATTCTTATGTTCATTGAAAGACTTCGTCAAAAAGAGTAAAAAGAGAATCTACAGATTGGGAGAAAATACTTGCCTATGACATATCTGACTTATCTCCAAAATCTATAGAAAACTTCAACACCTTAACACCCAAAAGACAAACAATCTGATTCAAAAATGGGTGAGGGATATGAACAGACACTTCACTAAAGATGGTATCCTGGCGGCCAACAAACATATGAGGATTTGCTCGGAACCTTCAGTCATTTCTAAACCAACCAAACTCACTGCCATCTATTTGGATCCGACTCATAGCGACCCCTCCTTGCGTGTCCAAGGCAGTATCACTATTGAAGTAGATTGCTCAACCTTCCTTCTGAGGAGTGTCTGGTGGGTTTGAACCACCAGCCTTCTGGTTAGCAGTCAAATGCCTCAGGCACTATGCCACCAGAGCTCCTCTTCAGTCATTGTTGTTGTTGTTGTTATGTGCCGTCGAGTCGACCCCCGACTCATAGCGACCCCTCCTTGGGTTTCCGAGGCAGTATCACTACGGAAGTAGGATTGCCCAACCTTCCTTCCGAGGAGTGGCTGGTGGGTTTGAACCGCCAGCCTTCTGGTTAGCAGTCAAGTGCTTTAGCCACTATGCTACCAGAGCTCATTAGAGAGATTCAAATCAAAACAATGATGAAATATCATCTCACCCCAGCAATAATAGCAAAGTTCAACAGGACAGAAAATAACAAATGTTGGTGAGGTTACGGAGAGATTGGAATGCTCATACACTTCTGGTGGAACTGTAAAATGGTACAACCTTTGTGGCAAATGGTATGGCGTTTCCTTAAAAAAATTGAAAATAGAAATACTATTTGAACCAGTAATTCCATTACTAGGTGTGATAGTTGGAGCTGTGTGTCAACTTGGCTGGACCACAATTCTGTGTGGTTGAAGCAGTTATGATGTGGTCATTCCCATGATGGGATCAGATGTATATCTTTTGAGCAGCCAATCTGTTGAAAGGGAATTTTCCTAGAGGTGTGGCCTGCTTCCAGTATATTCATGGACATACTATGAAAAGAGACATTCTTCTGTGGATCAGGATTCTGTTGTGCTGCCTACAACTGTCCGTGAGTGAACAATCCACCATTCGGCCTGGAGATCTTGGGTTCATCATTCGTTGGAGTCAACAGCCAGTATACTGCCTGCCAACCTTGAGCTCCTCAGCCCCTCAGCTCTGAAAGTCACGGAAAGCCTCCAGCTTGACGTTTGATCCAATAACTTTGGACTTGCCAGCTTCTATAAGTGTTTGAGCCATTTTCCTAAGATAAATTTCTCTTTCTCTCTCTATATAAGTTTTAATGGTTTTGTTTCTCTAGAGAACCCAGTCTAACACACTAGGAATATATCCTAAAGAGGAGTAAGACAGGACACACCAGACATAAGCAGACTCTTGTTTATCACAGCACAATTCACTGTAGCAAAGAGATGGAAACAATCTAGTTGCTCATCAACAGATGAATAGATAACCAAACTATGGTACATTCACACAATGGAATACCATGCTACATTAAAGAACAATTAAAGATACTTGAATCATCTCACAACATGGATGAACCTGGAAGACATTATGCTGAGTGAAATAAGTCAACGGCAGAAAGACAAATATTGTTTGAGCTCATTACTGTAAGAAGACAAGGAAGGGTTTGCTTAAGGAAGGGAACTCACTTTGTAGGTTATCGGGGAGGGGAAGCAAAGGGAGGGAATAATTTTGGGCTAGTTGGGGGCCACATGCTGAAATGGGTAAGGGAAGGGGTGGTATAGAAAGAGTCTGTGACCAGCTTGATAACATTGGGGAAAGGGAGGACACCAAATTGTGCAGATAAGATATCGAAGACAGTGGCTAATACCAGTATATCCACAATATTTCATTACCATTAACACCAAACAGAAGGCTACAGTTAAACACGTAAACAACTGAGATCAGATGGGAGTCAGTGAACAGGATTATAGTCTAGACCAAAGATGATTCAGCTGAGGCTATGCTTGCACAGATACTCACTCACTGTTGTCGAGTTGGATCCAACTCATAGTGACCCGTCCTTGGGTTTCAAAGGCAGTATCTCTATGGAAGTAGATTGTCCAATCTTCCTTCCAAGGAGTGGCTGGTGGGTTTGAATTGCCAGCCTTTTGGTTAGTGGTCAAATGCCTTAGACATTATGCCACCAGAACTACTACACAGATAAAAAATACCCATAATTATTACAGAAACAACAGAAGAGACACATAGAGCAATTCCTCACAGACAGCCAGACACTGAGGGAGAGAGATCCAATGGATCTACCTACTCAGGACCATAGCATTGGGGAACACCAGACTCAATTGGCACAACAAAATACATAAAAAATTGTTCTACAACCTACATTGGTGAGTAGTGACTGGGGTCTTAAAAGCTTTCAAGTGGCCATCTAGCTAATGGTCTCCTGTCGTTGGAATTGAAGAAGAGTGCAAAACACCAAGGGCATTTAGAAACAATAAGCCCTAGGACATGATGGACCTTGAGACCAGACGAACTAGATGGTGCCTGGCTACCAATGTCAACCACTCTGGAAGGGATCAAAACTGGAGATACTGAATAGAGTGGGAGGAAAAAAGTAGAACAAAATCCAACAACACAATAATGACCAGAATTACTGGTCGGATGGAGGCTGGTGAGACCCTTAAGACTATGGCCCTGGGATACACTTTGGGCCTGGAATTAAACTCACTCCCAAGGACTGGATCTCAGCCCAATAGTAAATAAGACATACACGCAGACCACTCAACCCAAGGTGATGCACCCACATACTCTATGGAGATATATCCCTTGGAGCAGTCGGCCACAGGACACCAGAGGGGCAACATTCACATGAAGGGAAAGCAGGACACACAGGAGTGCACAACTATGAAGGGCACAGGGGGCAGGGGTTACTGGGAAGGGAGAGGAGAAGAGTGGGTTAGGGTTAGGGATGGTCATTGGGGAGTGAAACCAAATGTTGAATGTAAAACATATTCTGCTCTGTAAATTTGCACCTAAAGCACAATTAAAAAAAAAAAAAAAAGAGGATGTGGAATGTGGGATATCATCACTGATGTCAGATGGATTCTGGATAAAAGCAGGGAATACCAGAAATATATTTTCTTTGTGTTTTATTGACTATGTAAAGGCTTTCAACTGCATGGATTATAACAAATTATGGATAGCATTGTGAAGAGTGGGAATTCCAGAACAGTTAATTGTACTCATGAGGAACCTGTACATAGACAAAGAGGTAGTCATTCAAACATAATAAGGGCATACTTCATCATTTAAAATCAAGAGAGGTGTGTGTCGGGGTTGTATCTTTTCACCAGAGTTAATCAGTCTGTATGCTGAGCAAGTAATTAAAGAAGCTGGACTATATGAAGAAGAATGCAGCATTAGGATTGGAAGAAGACTTATTAACAACCTGCGATATGCAGATGATATAACCTTGCTCGCTTAAAGTGAAGAAGACTTGAAGCACTTACTGATGAAGATCAAGGACTACAGCCTTCACCATGTAAATCTGTTAAATTTCTTTGTCAAGTTTATTCTGAGTTATGTTATAGTCTTACTGCTAATATGAATAGGATCTTTTATTCATGACATTTTCTAATTGGTTTTTACTAAGAAGTGATTGACTTTTGTATATTGATCTTATATCTAGTCACTATATTAAACTCTCTTATTAGTTCGAATGTTTTGCCACTTGATTCTTGTGGCTTTTCTAATAAATAATCTCATTATCTACAATTATTGACAATTTGTTCTATTTTTCCTAACATTTGTATCTCCTAATTACTTTTCTTTCTTTTTCTTTTTTTTTTTTTGCTTCTTCTTCCTCCTCCTCCTCCTCTTCATCCTTCTTCCAATTGTATTAGTTAGCTGCTCCAGAACAATGTTGAATAGAAGAGGTAAAAGCAAGGAATTCTGTCTTCTTCCTGACTTTAATGAGAACGTGTCTAATATTTCACATTAAGTACCATGTGTGCTGTTTATTTCCAGTAGAAACACTTCCAGGATTTTTTTCCCTTTTCCTAGTCTAACATTTGCTATTTCTTTTTAAATCTAGCATGAGTCCTGAATTTTATCTAAATCTTTTTCAACACCTATTGAAGTGATCCCATTTTTCTCTTTTAATATGTTAATGTAGCAAATTTCTTTTATAGAGCTTTTAATATTGAGCTTTTTTTGCCTTCCCAGGGTAAAATCTACTTAGTAATGAAGCTTTGTTATTTTCATATGCTATTGCATTGAATTTGTTAATATTTCATTTGGGGTTTTGTATCTGTGTTCATAAATGAGATTGACCTTTATGTTTTATGCTAACTTTAGGCCATTACTCTTCACTTGAATTACTTCTTCATATCAAATTATTTCTTTAAATAAGTCCATGGGCCAAGTAGTCCTTTGGTCCAACCCTGAGAAATGTATTTTCTGAACCCATAGGCAGAATGTTTACATCACATTTTGTTCACCCAAGGGATCTCTATAACACCAGACAAGGTAGGCACACACTAGAAGTATCCCAGTAAACTGTGTCCAGTTTTTCCTCCCAGACTATCCCAATAGTCAGCCTCCTTAGGAAAGGAAAAGAATGTATCCAGTTCCATGCTATTGGTGCAACTTTCCAAATGATAAAGACTTTTCAGTTGCTCTCCAATGTTGGCTTACCTGGACTCATCTCAGCCACACAGCATTAATATTAGTGTTTTTTCAGTACTTAGTAGAAATCAAGTACTCTTTTAATCTTCACAATAACACTATGGAATAAATGCTATTATCCCAGTTTTACAGAGAAGAAAATTTAGACATGAAAAGATCAAGTAACTTTCTCAAGTTACAGAACTTTTTTGTTGTTGTTATTTGCCATCGAGTTGGCCCCAACTCCTAGCGACCCCTCCTCGGGTTTCCGAGGCAGTTATCACTACGGAAGTAGGATTGCCCAACCTTCCTTCCGAGGAGTGGCTGGTGGGTTTGAACCGCCAGCCTCCTGGTTAGCAGTCAAGTGCTTTAGGCACTATGCTACCAGAGCTCCTATTACAGAACTAGTAGGAAGCAAATCCAGATTTCTAAGCCAGATCTGTCTGACTGAAAAGCCTGTGCTACTAACCACTATGCTGCCTTCAGACAACTTCAGTGACACACAGAGATTCATAACATAGTTTGTATCTCCTCCTGAAGGCTGAACCCAGTCAAATTCCTCGATCTCGCTTGGGAATAGGAACTGTTGTAGGTTGAGGGGACCTTTAACTGGTAGAAATACTAACTTGAGAAGATCAGCAACCCAGTGATCATTTCCCAGCTATGGAACCTGAAGTAAATTACTTAAAGTCCCTGAAATACTGTGAAATAAGAAGAATAATAGCATCAGGTTTATAAGGTGTTTTTGAGCATTAGTAAACCAATACATATAAAGCCAACGTACTTGGCCCATAATAAGTGTTCAAAAATGTTTACAGTTTGTGATATTTGGAGCTGTGTGTCAGCTTGGCTGGATCACAGTTCTGTGTGGTTTAAGCAATTGTGATGTGGGTTGTGCCAATGATGGGATCAGATGTATATGCTTTGAGCAGCCAATTCGTTGAAAACAAGTTTCCCTAGGGGTGTGGCCTGCTTCCAGTATATTTTTGGACATGCTGGGAAAAGAGACACTCTTCTGTGGATCAGGATTCTGTTGTGCTGCTTACAACTGTCCTTGAGTGAACAATCCACCATTCGGCACTGGAGATCTTGGATTCATCATTCTTTGGAGTCAATAGCCAATATCCTGACTGCCACCTTTGAGTTCATCTGCCCCTGCAGCTACATGAGTTGGGAAAAGCCTCCAGCTTGATGTTTGATCCAAGAACTTGGGACTTGTGAGCTTCTATAAGTGTGTGAGCCATTTTCCTAAGATAAATTTCTCTTTCTCTCTATATAAGCTTTACTCATTTTGCTTCTCTAGAGAACCCAGTCTAACACACAGTTGTTGTCATTATACCAGACATTGGAGAGAGAGTCTGCCACCATAGATTGTCCAGCTTCCTGATCTCTGGCCACAGCCTCCAGTTTATGTTCTGATTCTAAAAAGTAGTGTTTAAAACTCTCCATATAGGGATGTTGTTGCTGTTAGTTGCCATCAAGTCTATGTTGACTCATGGCAACCCTGTAAGTACAGAGTAGAACTGGTCCATAGGGCTTTCAAGGTTGTGACCTTTTGCAAGCAGATTGCCAGGCCTGTCTTCCAGGATGCCTGTGGGGGGTTCAAACTACCAAATTTTATGCTAATAGTTGAGTGCTTAACCATTTGTGCCACCTATGGACTCCCCACATCTAAATGCCCATCAGGGTGAACTCAAAACTAAAAATGTCTGACAATGGAAAGAGTTCACTGTATTTGACGAACTCCCACTTTAAAACTTAGGCAAAGATATGGCAAAGTTTTTAACTTCAATCAAAAAGAAGAAATCCCACAAGCATCAAAACAGAAAAACAGGTTAATTTCAATGGAATAAATCTCAGACTTGACCGCGACATTGAATATGAGTAACCTACTTTGTTGCAAAGTCTCCATTTGTCCCTCCAGATCCATCTCCTTCCTTCTCAGTCTGCTTTGTACTCTGCAAGGATGACCTCTGCAGACTGCATCACTTCAACTTCCTTCATCTCTGGTTTCCAGTTGGGATGGGGAAGTGGAGGAGTCCCTGGGTGGTACGAAAGGTTAACACACTAGGCTGCTAACTGAAAGGTTGGAGGTTTAAGCGTACCCAGAGGGGCTTTGGAAGAAAGGCCTGGGGATCTACTTCTGAAAAGTCAGCCATTGAAAACCCTATGAAGTACAGTTCTACTGTGACCCACATGGAGTTGCTATGACTTAGAATTGATCCCACAGCAACTAGCTTTGGCAAACAGGAGGAAATTAGAGTGGGAGGAGAGTGAGGGGACGATATTTATTTATCTCTGTTACCCCTCTCCCTATATACTTCCAAGCTATAGTTTAGGCAACTGCTGTGTTTCTCTACCTTCTTCCATAGCTACATGTTTCACCTGATTCTAGAAACAACTCCTCTTATGCCTTAAGGCTTCTTGCTGTTGCTACCCCTGGGTGTCTCACTATTGTTTGAGGGCTTCTTAGCCCTGCCCTAACCTCTGTAAATAGTCTCTTCATTAATTTTTCTCTAGGTAAACCATTTGAGTATGCCATCTCTTTCCTGCTGTGACGGGATTATTACTCCCATGGCAAGATCATGGAAAAGGGCATAATTAACCCCAGATAATTTAAATAAGAAGAGTGGAACGGTAGAAGAGAGGCTACATGACAGAAGCTGTATTTCTGGAAGGATGCAAGTACTATCAGAGATGAAGTGCAAAAGCAGGAGGGGAGCAGATAAACATCCCACCCTCCAATCTCTTGTAGCTCCTCCCATTGAAGAAAGAGAGAAAACCAGTCAACAAGAGAGCTTAGGAGAAGCACTCCATAGGAGTCAGTTTTTTGGCACACAGAATTGGCAGAGAATGTCTCAGCGTCGGGAAACAAACAAAGATAAACCAGCACAACTCACTTGTTCCTCTTTAAAGGCAAGGATTTTTATCTGCTTTGGCCACAGCTATATTTCCAGCATTTAGAGAAGTCCTTAGCACATGTAGGTTTTCAGTAAATATTTCTTGAGTGAGTCAATGAGTGCTAGAAGATAATGGAACCATAACTATGAAGTATTATGGTAAAACTACGTAGATTGCCTCATTTTCCTCCCATAGAGCAGCTGGTGGATTTGAACTATTGACCTTAGGGTTAGCAGCCAAATGCTTTTCCTACTGTGCCACCAGAGCTACTTAAAAGTTTCTAATCCTAATGAATTCTTTACTTAGTGACGTTATCTTTCATAAGTGAAAACATAAAAAATTCTCAGATATGCAAGGGCTCAGGAAATATATCTCTGATGGATTTTTCTTAAACTATGTAGGAGATTTGGATTGGTCAAGAGATGAATTAAAAACTTAAAAGGGCAAGAATGAAATAGTTGTGGTTTAAAAGGTATAATGTTTCTAAGAATATAACCTAAGGAAAAGAACGTTTAAATACAAACAAAGATCTGTGCACAAAGATGTTTGAGGCAGAGACTGTTTGCTCTTTCCCAAAATCTCTTTTTTTTCCTTCTTCCAAGGAGCTCTGGTGGTATAGTGGTTAGGGCTTTTGGCTGCTAACCAAAAGATTGGTTTGAACCCACCAGCCACTCGGTGGGAGAAAGATGAGGCAGTCTGCTTCCATAAATATTGACAGCCTTAGAAACCCAATGGAGGTGGCTATGAGTCAGAATCAACTTGATGGCAGTGAGTTTGGTTTGGTGGAAGGCAATAGAATTGCCAGGCTAATGATTGCTTAGCTGTACTAAGTTTTTGAGACTCAGTTATTTATGATTAAAAAAAAATGTAAGCAAAAGCAATGTGTGCAGTCCCAGAGCAGAGCACTCAGGAAGTGGGCATATCTCCACCCTGTGAGTCTAAGCATGGATGTTTACATGACACACTTTTCAACTGGGCTGGTAGAAAGAAAAAGACAAAAGAGATCATAGTTTTTCAATAATTGCCTTAAGTAGAATCATGACCAGCCTCAGAATTTGTTTTGTTACCTAAAAGAGAAACAAATGTCTCTCTGATTTGAGCCATTCCATTTTATGGGTTCTCTTTGTTACAGCAAAGAGCCTTGGTGGAGCAGTGGTTAAGCACTCAGCTGCTAACCAAAAGGTCTGTGGTTTGAACCCAGCAGCCACTCCATGGGAGAAAGATGTGGTAGTCTACTTCTATAAAGATTACAGCCTTGGAAATACTATGGAGCAGGTCTACTCTGTCCTACAAGGTCACTATGAGTCTTGACTCTACGGCACTGAGTTTACTTGTTACAGCAGTTAGCATTATCCTAACTGACACAATGCTCATTGCAGCATCATTTATATTATGGAAATATCAAAACAATCCAACATTAGGGAACTTAAAACAATGTCAAATGATGCAGTCCTCATACAGTATGCTTATAACAATTCATAAGGGCACGGGGAAATGTATGTTCCATAATGTTAGTGAAACAAAGCAAGCTACAAAATTATATAGAGAGTATAATCTGAATTATATAAAGAAAAAAGCATTGATAGTGAAAGGACTAGAAAGAAATAGGTCAATATGTTTTCCGTAGTTGCCTTTGGATAGCAATGTTATGGGTGACTTTTCCCGATTTATTATTTTCTCTACTTTCTACATTTTCTACCATAATTGTGCATTAATCTTATAATCACACAAAAAAATGAAAACTTTCTGTGAAGATTAGATTTAGGCAGGACAAAAGGAGAATGCAAAATCTATGTTCACTACAGTTGAAAATATGTAAATGTGCATATGTATTTGGATTTAGACTAGAAAGGAAAATGCAGAAGTGAAAATAGCTGCTGTATTAAAGGGCATGTGGATGATAGTTTTGTTTGTTTTAAAACTTTTTCTTTAATACAATATAATATTGTTTTATTCCAATAAAAACATGACCCATAATTTTTAGGCTAGATTTTTATTCTCAAATGTTTACACATCCTGGTATTTATTAAACTAACTAATCACTACCATTGAGCCTCAGCCTCAGCTGTATGTGAGACTTTTCTGGATTAGCCACCTCAAGAGGTACAATCTAGAATGTTTTTTTCTTGAGTTCATTCTTTAAATCAATCGTCTAACAAAATTAATGGAAAGATAGGCAGAAGCATTGCTGGTGATGAGCAAATACTTAACCTAATTCTCCTGGCTATTTGCTTCCATCTCCTTTCATTGTTGCCACTATAGTTCAGCTAAAGGTTCAAGGCTATTTACAAGTTAATAAAAGAGATGATGCAGGAATGCCAAGTGTCCTCTGGGTACTGTTGGTGGGCTTTTGGCACTGACATGTCCTTCTGGCATGTTTACCACTTAAAGCCAATTATCGGGATGTCCCATACACTGAGTGTGTTTTACTTGGAAAGAGTACACAGCTCTCACTCCCTGTAGCATATGTTCTTCCACACAAGCACTCCATGCAGTATAAAAATGCTGCAAGCACACCCCGATTTCTCCTGCATCCATTTGAACTCTGTGACCAATTGTCTGCTACTCCTCTACCTCTGATTGTTGGTCCATCCCAGCACAGCTGAAATGGAAATCAACAAAACCTCTTTTTTGCCTACTAAGCTGGAAAAATAACAATGGAGGTAGCTGCAGTGTTTACTTGGACAAGAAGGGGAAACTTCAGACACCTTCCCTGCTTGCATTTTCATTGTGTGACTGCTGTTCTGCCGTAGAACAAGGCCACTGCCCAGCTGCAGCAGCAAATCCTTTCAGCCCAGGCTAAGCAAGAGCTCAGATGGATGGCACTCCAAGAGATCTGACATGCTTTCGACCCTGGAGATGGAGATCTGTTCTATTTTGCTATAATCCTTTTCCTCCTCAAAAGAAATGCAAAGGTGTCTCTGTAATTAAAAAGTGTTTCTGTTTGCTACCGTAGAAATGCCTCCAGTACACATAAGAGAACCTACTCAAAATAGATTTTTTTTAACATATTGAAAAATCTCAACCAGAAAAAAAAATCTGTGGAAAAATGGAACATCTGATCAAATCAGGCTGATCAGAAATTGGCATTTTTGAAAGAAGAAAAATATCCCAGAATCCACTGAGCTTGTAGGGAAGGTCAAACGAACCGATAAGTAAGAAATGCTTATAACTTGCATGCAAATATCTGCAGCCCCTCCAGTACTTCCCGAAGGCACAGTACTGACATGTCAGATAGCTGAGAGCATGAAGCTTAAAGAAGAATCTTACCATTGCCTGAGTTTTCCTAAAATGCCTACTTCAATGGGTTAGTCATTGTTAGCAAAACTGGAAAGCCAATACAATTTGGCTTTCCCATTTTCAACCTCTCATTTCTCTCCATCACAGCACCCACCACTCCCACTTCCAGCAGGCAGTACTCCTGTGCTCTAATCTTTTCCACTATGAAAACTTTCTCTCAGAAATAATCTAGCAACCCTATTTCTTTCTAAATGATTATAGGCATCTGCCAGTAGGTGGAATAATGACATATATTTTTAAGAATGGGGCCCCTGAAATTCTATTTCCTTGAACCTCTACTTTTCTGTCTACAGCAGATTTTGAAGGCCTAGTTAATCCTTCAGGCAGAAAGCCCCCGGGCCCAGATAAATTGTTTAGGCAGTATTTCATCGCCCACTTCCTTTTAGGTAATGCTCAGGCCCACTGATGGAGTTCTGAAAAATCATGGTCGATTGCCCCTTGTGTTCATCAGTCTGAAACTGGTACATTGGATAATCCATTGGTTATGACTTGAGTCTAACTTTGGCCAATAAACTGTCCTTATTGTAAAGAATCTAACTCTAAACTTAAATTCCAGGCAGAAACCCATAAAAATTGATTGCTTGGCATTAAAAAATACATTCTCCCTAGAAACTAAAAAGAAGGTAAAGTCATCATTGACAGGGTGGAACCTGGTAGAGGTGAAGAGCAGACCTCGGGACAGGTTTCACTGTGATCGCAAGTTTCCAGCAAGTCTAATGTAGTTTGCAAAAAGAAAAAGAAAGAAAAGAGAGAAATATTCCATCCTCAGCTCCCATATAGGAAAGAAAGTTTTCATGGTCACGTTTCTCTCCTGAGACTGCAAGCTCTTCCAAGCACACCACACCCTTGTGCTGTGCAGGCCAATAAGAGTTAAACTGAGATTCCTTTAGGTCCCACGAGGGTCTGGTCCTGCCAAGTTTTTCCAGTGGAAAGTTTCAGATGTTTCTATTTCTGATCTAATGGCAAGGCCCCTCCGCCTTCCTTTCTGTTTTTGTTAGGCACGCCTTTGTCTTTAGATCTGGGGGAGATAAAAGTCCACAGGATCTCTTCTTGCCCACGTCTAGGTCCATGGGAGAGATAGTGTCAGAGAGTGAGGGTCTTACTTGTTCTTACTCATCTGGACCTTCCTTCATCATCTTACAGGTCATTTTTCCTCTGTCTCATCTCTGTTCCTGGAAGGCGTTTTGCCCCACAGCTCTTCTCATCACTCCAACTCACCTTTCTCTAGTTATCTTCAAGATCTCTCCTCTCCAGCTTCTTTATCCTCCCATCAGTCTGCGGATCAGTTCCACTATTCCAGGTTAACTCATTCTTTTTCATTGATGTCTTCAACTCCAATGATGACTCCTTCTACCCATGCTCTGTGGTTTCTATGATTCTGAAAGCCAAAGAATTACAAATAAAATTAAATAGTCAATGCTTTGAGGAAGCTATTTAACCTAACAGTTTCTACAGGATAACTGGACCAATAAGCAACATCACAATAAGTGGAGAAAAGATTGAAGTTGTTAGGGATTTCATTTTACTTGGATACATAATCAACACCAGTGGAAGCAGCAGTCAAGAAATCAAATGTTGTATTGCACTGGGGAAATCTGCTGCAAAATACCTCTTTAAAGTGTTAAGAAGCAAAGATGTCACGTTGAAGACTAAGGTGCACTTGACCCAAGCCATGGTATTTTCAATCACCCCTCACGCATGTGAAAGCTGGATAATGACTAGGAAAGACCAAAGAAGAGTTGATACCTTTGAATTAGGGTGTCAGTGAAGAATACTGAAAATACCATGGACTGCCAGAAGAACAAAGAAATTTATTCTGGAAGAAGTGCACCTGGAATGCTCCTTGGAAGTGAGAATGGCCAGACATCATCTCACCTGATTTGGTCATGTTGTGAGAAGGAACCATTCCCCAGATAAGGATATCATATTTCATAAAGTAGAGGGTCAGTGAAAAAGAGGAAGACCCTAAGCGGGATGGATTGACACAGTGGCTGTGATGATAGGTTCAAGCATAGCAAAGATTGTGAGGATGGCTCAGAACCCGGCAGTGTTTCATTCTGTTGTCTATGGTGTCGCTATGAATCAGAATCAACTGGACACCACCTAACAACTACAACAATAACATTTCTACAGGAAAGTGTGGAGTAGCCAAGAGCCTTGACTTCTTGATCCCTAAGAGCTCTAGATCCTATATAGAATGGCAAATATATAGAATATATATATATATATATATAGAAGTCTTGGCTTACTGAGGATCTTGGCTCTATGAATGCTCTCCTTTAAAGCAATGGCTTGATTGAGGTCTCCAGGGAAGGCCAATGTTGACATGTTTTGAGAAAGTTTGTGAGAAGCAGTGATAAGCATTTGTCAATCCCCTGCTGTGCTCATGCCATCTGCTCTCCTGAGCTTGAGGGAGAATTCACAGGCTTATGGCATCCTATTCAGGGCATTGCTTTTCCTCATCAGAGAGCAAGGGGAAGCTACCTCTCCAAGTGCATTTTCCTATTGAAGCTGAGGTGTGCTATTGCTCACACTCCCCAGGCAGCACTGTTCAAGAAGACTCTGTCTAGAAATGAGTTTCCTTTTGATGTATTCAGATGTGTTCAGACACACTGGTGGGAAAGAATCACACCTTTTCTAAGTACCACTGTGGCCTAAATAAGAAATCTAGACTAGAGCTTGCTGAGGGGCTAATTAGAGGCACTTGTCATGTGACTTGTCCTTACTCTAAACCCCTAGCAGGAATCATTATCCTTGCTGGAGGGAGATTTAGCCTTTGGATACAGTCTCTCGATTACTCGAGCATAGAAACAGTAGGGAGGGAATGCTGTACATCAGACTCGCCAGGTGACATAGCTCTTGAATTTGCCATTCAGAAACAATCAGGAATCTTGTTCCCTTTTCCACTCTGAATCAGCCATCTGAGGACGTGAGAGCAGTGGGACTAAGGAGAAAGCTTCTTATGTAATTCCTTTTGTGACATAGGAAATTATCTCCTGAAGAAGCTTTCTTTAAAAATTAAGAAAACTAGACTGTGACAGTTCAAAATAAGACAGTGAGATTTAAGTCCAGATATAAAATGCCACTCAGAATACATCCTATAAGAAATTAAGTGATCTGATTGCACAGACATAATGGCATATGGTAAGTCACTGAGCAGCACAGACTGCTAAAACTTGACTACTAACTGAAACGTTGCTGGTTTGAACCCACCCAGAAGCACCTCAGAAGAAAGGCCTGGTGATCAACTTCTTAAAGATGTTAGCCTCAAAAACCCTATGGAATGCAGTTCTACTCTGACATACATGGGGTGCCATGAGTCAGAAACAACTTGACAACAATTGGTTTGGTTTTGGTTTTTAGTGGCATATCAGACTGATGGTCAAAGATGCCAAAATTATAGTTCTGAGGGTATGTGGATGAACTTGGAGGACACTATGCTAAGTGAAATAAGCCAATCACAGAAGGACAAATATTGTATTAGTCTATTATTGTAAGAAGTCAAGGAAGGGATTATGTATGGAAAGAAATTTTCTTTGTTGGTTACCAGGGGTGAGAGAGGAGGGGAAGAGAGGGAACACTGTTAGATAGGTAGAGACAAGTATTGATTTGGGTGAAAAGAAGGGCAATGTACCAAATGTGAGTGATCAACATGGTGGCATTGTGGAAGACATAGAGAGGTACATGGGAGGTATAGACAACAAAAATGAACTCTTTTGCACATACAGTACTGCACTGTTAGTGAAGGCAAACATGGGTATACAGGTGGATAGATGAGTAGACAGGCTGAACTATTAGATATGTCTATGCAGGGGAGCATGTGCCCAAGACCATGTATAGGGTTGGCAGACAATGTTTCTACAAGTGTATTGGTATATTCTGTAAGAATTCCCAGGTATATAGTAGAGCTGACAAGGGACAATGTTGTAGTCACTTCTTGGCCACAACCAGCTATCCAGAGGGTAGTTGGACCTGTGGACTCGGGACCATAGTCACAGGGGACATCAAGCTCAATTGGCATAACATACTGCACAAAACATTGTTCCACATCCTACTTTGATGAGTAGTGACTAGGATCTTAAAAGCCATGTGCATTGGAGAAGAATGTGAATTTTGCTTTTGTTGGGTAGCCACATCTTCTTGTGAACCCAGTTTGAATTTCTGGCAGTTCCCTATTGATGCATTGCTGCAATAATTTTTATTATTATTATTGTGATTTGGGTAAAAATTTACAGAGCAAATTCACTTTCTATACAGCGGTTCACATACCATTTGTCTCATGACATAGACCACAATTTACCACAATGCAACAGCTCCCCTCCTACTTCCTCCTGATAGTTACCTCTTCCCTGTGTCCATCCCTCCATGCATTCCTGCC
>NW_006921914.1:1711215-1712193 GCF_000298275.1 Orycteropus afer afer
GGGTCTTATAGTACACTCTAAGATAAGAGAAAAAGACCTTCCCTTGCAAGACACTAAAGCACACCTAGAAGTCACAAGGGAAAAGTCAACATCAATAAGCCCTTTTATTCTCCCATGATTGTTCTCTTCAAGGAGTGTATCTACCTAGTGTAAATATTCACCTCATATGCCTGTCGTTCGTTTGGCTGGAAGCCAAAGGAGTGGGTTCCATTCCAGACCTGAAGTGCAGCTAGGGGCCATAGTCTCAGTGGTTCCATCAGGCTCTATCAGACCAGCAAACCTGCCCCCCCCCTTTTTTTTTCCAAATGATTTTTGAGTTTTGTTCCACATTATTCTCCCACTCTAACCAGGATCTCCTACATAGATCCCCCTCGAGTGGTTGACAGTGGTAACTGGGCACTATCTAGTTCTTCTTGTCCCATAGTCATATAGGCTGAGGATTGCATGGTGTACCAGTTGCTTGAACTAATTGTTTCCATGCATTTTTGGTTTTCTTCATTCTGTGCTCTAGATGAGGAGAGACCCACGGGCCAAACGAACGACAGGCATATGAGGTGAATATTTACACTAGGTAGATACACTCCTTGAAGAGAACAATCATGGGAGAATAAAAGGGCTGTTTATGCACAGGGAGACAGCCCAAGGGACAGGTGTGCATGGAGGGATGGACACAAGGAAGAGGTAAGTATGGGGAGGAAGTGGGAGGGGAGCTGTTGCATTGTGGAAAATTGTAGTCAATGTCATGAGACAAAGTGTATGTGAACTGTTGTATGGAAAGTGAATTTGTTATGTAAACTTTCACATAAATCACAATGAAAAAAAAATATATATATAGTTCTGAAGGTAGTTATTGAAGAGGGACTCTTGGCAAATGGTAAATACTAATAAGGAGAAAACTGCTTTTGTTAGGGCACCAGAAATCTTCATATGACAAATCCAATGAAAACTTCTCTATCCACTTCTTATTTAAATTACTGC
>NW_006921914.1:1713119-1714102 GCF_000298275.1 Orycteropus afer afer
GCAGTGGTTAGAGAGCTCAGTCGCTAACAGAAATGTCAGTGGTTTGAACCCAACAGCCACTCCATAGGAGAAAGATGAGACAGTCTATTTCCACAAGGATTTAAAGCCTTGGAAGTAAATCTACTCTCTTCCAAAGGGCAGTTCTACTCTGTCCTAAGGGTCAGTATGAGTCAGAATAAACTCCTCAACAATGAATTTGGTTTAGGTTTTATATATGTTTTTCCACTACCCATCTGTCAGTTTGTTGTAGTGTGGTGGCTTTCATGTTGCTGTGATACTGGAAGCTATGCCACCAGTATTTCAAATACCTATAGAGTCACTCATGGTGGAAAGGTTTTAGCAGAGCTTCCATATGAAGACAGACTAGGAAGAAACACCTGATGATCTACTTCTAGAAATTAATAAGTGAAAACCTTATGGATCATAATAGAACACTGTAGACCTTGCTTGCTTGGGACATATTCTGGAGGAAGATGTCATCTTTAGTGAAGTAGAGGGCCATCAAGAACAAGAGAGACCCTTGGCAAGATGGATTGGCACAAGAGCTGCAGCAGTGCACTCAAACATTCCTATAATCCTGAGGATCAGGCAACATTTTGTTGTGTTGTATATAAGGTCACTAAGTAGGAGTCAACTTGATGACAGCTATCTATGTATTTTTGTTGTTGTTATTTTTCCCTGTCTACTCTTTCTTAGGTAATCTCATTCATTCTCATAATCTTAAATGTCATCTATATATAAATGACTTCTAAATTGACATCCCCACCTCTGACCTGTCTCATAACATCTGAACTCATATACCCATCTGTCTATTTAATATCTTCTCTGGTATCTAACAGGCATTTCAAACTTAACATGCTCTAAATGTAAGTCTTGTTTCTCTCCCAAGCTCTGTTTTGTTTTGAATTTAGAGACTATTTAGAGAATAGATTTGATGCATTGAACACCAATGACCAAAAACCAGAGGAATTGTGTGATGACAT
>NW_006921914.1:1718622-1724077 GCF_000298275.1 Orycteropus afer afer
TGAGACTGGCACAGGACTGGGCTGTGTTTTGTTCTGCTGTACATAGGGTTGCTATGAGTTGGAGATGACTTGATGGCATATAACAACAACAACAACTGTTTTGTTCACTTGTGTATGTCCAACAAATATCACAGTGCCTGGAATGTAGCAGTTGCTCGATGAATATTTGTTGAATGAATGTCTGAATGAAACCATGTGCTAGGTACTTGAAATATATCATCTATTTTAATCCTAGAATAAGTCTTCAAAATATATTTTATTCTCACTTTACCATAGAAGAAACTAGTAACCTAATAATTACATCAGTGGCAATAAATGCTACCTTAGCAATTCTAGGGAAAGGAGAGGCAGTAGAGTGCAGGTTTTGGAACCTGACTGCCTAGGTTTGAACCCTTTCTCTGCCACCTCCTAACCACATGACTCTGGGCACTTTGCTTAACCTATTAGTGTTTATTAGTTTCTTCATCTGTAAAATAGGAATAATACTAATATAATTATAACAAAGGGCCTATTTTAGAGAATGTGCTCTGGTAGCATAGTGCCTAAGGCATTTGACTGCTAACCAGAAGGCTGGAGGTTCAAACCCACTAGCCACTCCTCGGAAGGAAAGTTGGGCAATCTACTTCCATAGTGATACCGCCTCAGAAATCCAAGGAGTCTCTATGAGTTGGATCCGACTCGACAGCAGTGAGTTTTTTTTTTTTTTTCTTTTTTCTTTTTCGGTTTATTTTACAGAATGGGTATAGAGAAAAAATATGTTAACACATGCAAAGTGGCACATTACAAGGCTCAATAAATGTTGGCTACTGTTCAAGTTGTCTAAGAGGAGGATCAAAGCCAGTCCACAAGTGTTCACTGAAAGCTTCTCAGAGGAGGTGAAGATGTCTGAGGTGAGCTTTACAGGAAGAGTGGGTACAATGGTCAATCAAGTGTAGAAGGCAGGCAAGGGCATTCTAGGCAGAGGAAAACACATGCAAAGGTTTTTCTTTTCTTTTTTTTTTTCCTGCTACTCTATTTCAAGTTCATCAGCTCAATCACAAATTATTCAGAAACCTGATACCATGGACCCTACTCTTTCTTTGAGCTAAAATGGCTTTCACATATATCATATGACTTCAGTGATGCTTCCAGAAGCCCAAAGACATAGAAAATGAGGCTGAAGGAAGAGGAAAAAGCATCAGGAGTTCTAAGTAGGCTTCTCGGCATGAAGGAAAGGCAGAACATGAAGGATAGGGTCTCCCATACACATTGGTCTCTATCCAAGTGCCTGGAAGCTAGGAAGTTGTCTGAAGAGGGCAGAGAGAGAGCCAAAGAGGAAACCAGGGTACTAGGAGAGGGAAAATTGCTGCTGAGTGAAAACAGTTGGGGCTGATGAAGAAAAGATGAAGAGGGCTAGAAGCAGAACAAATAAAAAGCGAATTTAAACTCCACAAATACACACTCCCAATTAAAAGAGCTTTATGCAGTTTCCCAAACAGAATACTAGCAATCATTTTAGGAGTTTCTTTAAATCACATTTGCCATGTGGGCAGCCTGCTGAGAAGAACAAGCTGCTACATTGTGGTTGTAACTTTTGTAGAGACATTTCTTCAGGAATCCAGGGAATGAGCCAGATGAAAGACTGCCGGTAGGCTAACAAATTCTGTCCTAGGCTGTGGCCCACATCAGAGAGTTGAAGGGGGAAAGGAAGAGACCAGCTTGCAACCCAGTTTGCAACTCTGAAGAGAGGCAAGGCTGATGTTTGGCAAGCTGAGCTAACAAAGAGAATTTTTAATGTCTCATGATGCCTCTTGCTTGACAACATCTGCAGGAATTGTCCAATGCAATGTGACATTTTGGTATCTAGAATCAGGACATAATTCCTTTCTGGAGTCCTTGTTCTGTTTCCCTGAGATGTGCAGGTTTTGATGATGATGATAACTGGTGTTTGGGGCCTGCTTTGCTTTTTATGCATTCATGATTACAGTCTGTATGTACACTTTATAACATTCGCTCACCTTCAGAAAGCATCCAGCAGAGCAGTGGGCATGCCATGGCGGGAAGGAAGGAGGAAGCACGTGAGCTTACTGTGAACCAAAGACTTGGAAATCTAAAACAGGATCTTAGAGACCATCTGCTCTCTGGGGAAGAAATGAATACCTGGAATGGACATGTGAGTGCCCTAAGTCACACACTTAATTATAGAGCCCTGATCCAGTTTCAACCAGTGTTTTGTTCAACCCAAGGGAAACATTGGCCTGAACATTGTTTCTTTAATACAGAAAGGCATAGTTTTTTTTTTTTTTTTAAAGATACAAGATTCATGTTAATACTGTTGATTTTGCTGCAATATATTATTATTCTGTCAGGGGTGTCCAGAGAAAAGAATGTGATTTTTCATGCCAACAGATTATTGACCTGTATGATTTCTGTGTGGCATGGATGTTTCCAAGGCTGCTTAAAGGGAAATTCAAAAGATTTAGAATAATCTCCTTAACTGCAAAACAAACTAGTCCTTTTTTCATTGTCTTCCTAAGCCTTTCAGGGTGAGGACACCAAGGGTCTTTGAACAGTGCTTGCAGTCCTCATCAAGTCAGCCAAATTGATTTGCTTCCCCTACCCCTTGGCTCTCCCATTTCTTTTCCTCTCCTTCCCAGAATGCCCCTGGTCACTACTTGCTCAGTGCCCTTTGGTCCTCCAAAGTGCTCTCCCTAAGTGGTATCTTATGCCAATTTTTCCAGAAACTTATATCTTAATTTTTTTTTTTTTTAATTAAGCACCTTTTCCACACCAGGTCCAGTGCTCAATACTTTACACCTGGTTTATAATTTAATCCCCAAATTTCCCTCTAGATCTTCTGCACCCACCATCAGCATCCAACCAAACTTTCCTATCCTATGTTCCATACTATCAGGGCCCTACTTGAATTGCCAAGGTAACAACTAGTTATCTGACAAATTAATCTGTGCTAATATGTTAAATGGCACCCCTCAAATCACACGATGTGGACATCTATGGACCCCTTTATTGACCTTATTGGAAACCTATGGTTTGCCCAAGGGTCTAATTCAATACACTTCATAATAATAATACTCTCTATTTCTACAGTTTATAAACACCCTTTCACATAATTACCCAATATTATCCCTTAGCTATGAAGAGGTGTTAATGAGGACTTTATCCTCTGCCATATAATACAAAGGCTTGTTTTAATGTGTCCCGTAACTGCTCCAAATTGCAGTCCTAACCTTCTGTTTCTTCTCAGGCCCTGGTCTTGCTCTGGAATACACTGTTTCACTAACATTGGAACTCAGATTGTCTATGCAGTGTAGGAGCTGATGGTAGGGGGAGAGGCAGTGAGAGGCAGGCCAGGAAAGTCAGAAGTCCTAAAAACACCATCTCCTAACTGATCTATAGCTTAATCCTGTTGGGGCCTGAAACTCAGGGCAAACCTCTAGCCCAGAGGCTCCTGGAAGATGCTGCAGCCCAATACCAACTCCCACCCCAGGTCAAGGGACCCTGCTTTAACCTCTCTCCCCTCACCTGTCACTCACACAACCAGTCAAACAAACCCATTACCATCATGTAGACTCTGACTCATGGTAACCCCATGTATATGTCGGAGTAGAACTGTGCTCCACAGAGTTTTCAAAGTTGATTTTTTTTTCAGAAGTAAATCACCAAGTCTTTCTTCTAAGATACTTCTGGGTAGACTCATATCGCCAACCTTTGGGGTAGAGCCAAGCGTTTAACCATTTGCACCACGCCGGGGCTCCAGGAGGAGGGTAGAGTTACCTAAATCTCCACTTTGATCTTTCCAAAGAGACTGAACTAAAATACGGTGGATTCCCCATCAGAAAGGCCATTCCTCGAGACAATTCTATATCACCCCCACCAATCTGACAATGGAAACTTCCTGAGGGCAAAGTAGTGTCTCCTCTATTGAGTGAACACTTGACAAGAAGGAAGGTTAACAAAATATATTGAGGTTAGAGATCAGAATGCCAAAGCTAGAAGAAAACTTTGAGATCATTTAGCGCAGTAGATCTCAAACTTCAGCATGTATGAGAATCAGCTGTAAGATTTGTTAAAACATAGATTGTAGACCCCAACCCTAGCATTCCTGGTTCAGTAGATTTGAGGATGGATATTTGAGAATTTGTATTTCTAAACAATTCTCACGTAATTCTGATGCTGCTGGTCCAGGCACCACAAATTGAGAACAACTGCTCTAATCTATACATTTCACAGATAAGCAAATTGAGTCCCAGAGAAGAGAAATAATGTGCTGTAAACGTGTTGTTGTTGTTAAATGCCCCCAAGTCAGTTTCAACTCATAGCAACCCTATCTACAACAGAGCAAAACATTGCCTGGTTCTGTACCATCCTGTGCACATCATGCAGCCACTGAGTCAATTTCTCTCATTGAGGGTCTTCTACTTACTCACTCATCCTGTACTTTACTAAGAATAATATACTTCTCCCGGGACCAGTTCCTTCTGACAACATGACCAAAGTACAAGAGATGAAGTCTGGCTATTCTCACTTCTAAGGAGCATTCCAGCTGTACTTTGTCCAAGACAGATTTGCTTTTTCTTCTAGCAGTCCATAGTACCTTCATTATTCTTTGCCAACACCGCAATTCAAATGCATCAATTCTTCTACATTCTTCCTAATTCATTGACCAGCTCTCACATGCATATGAGGTTATCGAAAATACTATGCTTTGATTCAAAATGGCATATCATCAGTAGTCTCCACGCTAATTCCCTCCAGCATCTTAGTGCCTGAAAACTAGGTGCAGCACTTTGAAATAGGGATCTCGGTGCTCTGAACAGTTCACTGAGTCAGAGTGCACCAGATTCAGGGGAGTAGGATTAGAAAGGAGAAAGGGACAAGGGAAAAATAACAAAAACAGGGGAATCTACCTTGTGGAGCTCTGACCAGCAGGCAAGAAAGGCCATTGGAGACCTCCCTGGGTTAGGGAAGAAGCCACACCACCATAGTGTACCAGTGGTCACCCCACAGATGTACCTTCAGCACCTGCTTTTATCAGTAAACTTGGGTCTGCTGGGTGCAAGCAGGCATGTTGCTGGCTCCAGCACTGCTAAAACCTGAGCAAAGAGACCATTAATGCCACAAGTGGGCATGCCTTGGGAAGAACTCCCGCGGCAGATTGCAGAACTGGGCAGTTGTCTTGGTTCAGCTTTTTGGCATGACGGGCCATGAGAGGAGGGTTTTTGAGTGTATCTGAACCTGGTGGAAAGTGGCGATCCCCTAACAACTGGAGTCTTTACTGAACTTGAGCTGAAGGCCTATGAATAACAGTACAACATCATCATTAACAGCCCACTTAAAGCCCTAGAAACTGCCCCTAGCAACTTGGAGTTCTCCTTCCTTCTCTCTTCTCCTCCCACTTTCTCTACCTATACCTTCACTCATCCAATAGAAAAATCATATTTAGCCACCATAATAC
>NW_006921914.1:1724341-1725371 GCF_000298275.1 Orycteropus afer afer
AAAAAAAAAAAAAAAAAAGGACAAGGCACTAGAAGCAAAACCCCAAACAAAGGTATTATTAAACATGGAGGAAGAGGAGGCAATATAATTATCTGAGAAGGAATTTAGAAGATATGTTTATAGAACTTTACAAGAGCCTAAAGAAACCCCAAACAGAAACAAGGAGAACACAAACAATTCCCTGGAAGAACTCAGGAAAATCATTCAAGAAAAAATAACAATCAGAACTCATGCAAAAACAGCAGTTAGAAATACAGAAGATGAATACCAAAATTACAAAATTACACAATACTGTAGAAGCACAAAAGAGCAGAATAGAATTGGCTGAAGAATGCATATCCCAACTAGAAGACCAATCCCTGGACAACAGCTTGTATGAAGAGAAAAAAGATTTAAGAGTTATATGGCACCACATGAAAAGAAACAACATATGCCTCATTGGAATTCCAGAACAAGAAGAGGTTAAAAAAAAAAAGAAAAAGAAAAAGAAAATTGTGGAAGATCTACTAACAGAAAACTTGCCCCATGTCATGAAGGAAGAAAAGATATTTGTCCAAGAAGCTCATAGAACTCCACACAAGATAGATCCCAAGAGAAAAACATTGAGGCACATTATAATCAAACTCTCCAAAACCAAAGACAAAGAAAAAATTTTGTGAGATGCCTGGGACAAAAGAAATATTACTTATAATAACCAAACAGTGAGGCTGAGCTCTGATAACTCAGCACAAACCATGCAGGCAAAAAGGCAATGGGACAGGATATATAAAACACTGAAGAAAAAGAACTTCCAATCAAGAATCCTATATCCAGCCAAAGTATCCCTCAAATATGAGCGTGAAATCAAGGCATTCTTAGACAAAAGGAAATTAAGGGATTTTGTGAAAACCAGACCAACCATACAAGAAATGCTTAAGGAAGTCCTTCCCATAGATAACCCACAACAGAGATCAACAAAATCAGGATATGTGACATCAACACTAAAACCAAATCAGAAATAGAAACTCAAAATAAGACTATAAAACATTGT
>NW_006921914.1:1734537-1741176 GCF_000298275.1 Orycteropus afer afer
ATGTGTTAGGACATAAAACAAGCCTCAATAAATTCAAAAACATTAAAATACTACAAAGCATCTTCTCAGACCACAATGCTATAAAATTAGAAATTAATAATAGGAAGATCAAGGAAAAAAATCAAACATTGAAGCTGAACAAGTCACTGCTCACAAACTACTGGGTAATAGAACAAATAAAAAGTGAAATAAAAAAATTCCTAGAAACAAATGAGAAAGAAGATACATCATACCAAAACCTATGGGACACAGCGAAAGCCGTACTCAGAGGATAGTTTATAGCAATAAATGCATACATCAAAAAAGAGGAAAGAAACAAAATTAACACTCTATCAACTCCAACAACTAGAAATAGAAAAACAAAAGAATCTTACAGTATCTAGAAGTAAGGAAATGATAAAGATCAGAGCAGAAATAAATGAAACAGAAAAAACAAAAAGAGAAAATCAACAAAGCAAACAGCTGGTTCTTCAAAAAGGTTAACAAAATGGATAAAACATTGGCAAATCTAACAAAAGAAAAGAAAGAGAATATCCAAATCACAAGAACTGTAAACAAAAAGGGTGTCATCAGAACAGAACCAACTGACATAAAAAAAGATACTGACAGAATATTAATAAAAACTGTACTCCAACAGATTTGAGAACCTAGAAGAGATGGACAAGTTTCTAGAATCACAAGACCTACCTAAACTATCTCACTCAGAGATAGAATACTTGAACAGACCTATAACAAAAGAAGAAATTGAACAGGTCATTAAAAAAAACTCCCCACAAAGAAAAGTCTTGGCTCTGATGGCTTCACTGGAGAATTTTACCAAATAGAGAAGAGTAGACACCTATGCTACTCAAGCTATTCCAGAATATAGAAAAAGATGAAGTACTCTCAAACTCATTTTATGAAGCACCCATAATACTAATACCAAAACCAGGGAAAGATACCACTAAAAAGGAAAACTATTGACCAATATCCCTCATGAACATAGATGGAAAAATCTTTAACAAAATCCTAGCCAACAGACTCCAACAACATGTCAAAATATTAATACATCCTGACCAAGTGGGATTTATACCAGATTTGTAAGGGTGGTTTAACATCAGAAAAACAATCAATGCAATCCACCACATAAACAAAAGAAAAGAACCATATGATTATATCAATTGATGCAGAAAAGGCGTTTGATAAAATCCAACACCCATTCCTGTTCAGAACTCTCAGCAAAATAGGGATAGAAGGGAAATTCTTCAACATAATAAAAGGCATATATGCAAAGCCATGACCAACATCATTATCAATGGAGAAAGACTCAAGGCATTCCCCTTACGAATGGGAACCAGACAGGGATGCCTTCTATCATGACTTCTATTTACCATTGTATTGGAAGTCCTGACCAGGGCAATAAGGCAAGAAAGAGAAATAAAAGGCATACAAATTGGCAAAGAGGAACTAAAACTATCTATTTGCGGACAATATGATTCTGTACATGGAAAACTTAAGGCACTCAATGAAAAAACTACTGGAACTAATAGAGACATTCAGCACAGTGGCAGGATACAAGGTCAACATATAAAAATCAGTTGGATTCCTCTACACCAACTTAGAGTCCTCTGATAAAGAAATAATGGAAATAATAGCATTTATAATAGCTACTAAAAAGATAAAATATCTAGGAATAAACCTTACCAGTGACACAAAAGACCTATACAAAGAAAACTATAAAACACTACTGCAAGAAACAACAAGGGCACTATATAAATGGAAGAATCTACCTTGTTCATGGATAGGTAGACTGAATATTGTGAAAATGTCAATATTACCTAAAGCAATCTACACATTTAATGCAATCCTGATCCAGATTCCAACAAAATGTTTTAAGGACATGGAAAAACCAATTATCAACTTCATATGGAAAGGAAAGGGACCTCAGATATGCAAGGCACTTCTGAAGAAGGACAAAGTGGGAGGTCTCACACTCCCAGATCTTAAGAACTACTATACCGTCACAGTAGTCAAAACAGCATGGTATTGGTACAATGATAAAGAGATAGACCAATGGAACAGAACCCATCCATCTATGGACAGCTGATCTTTGACAAAGGTCCAAAGCCCATCAAATGATGAAGAGACAGCCTCTTTAACAAATGGTGTTGGCAAAACTGGATATCCACTTGCAGAAAAATGAAACAAGACCCATACCTCACCCCATACACAAAAGCAAACTCAAGCTGGATCAAAGACTTAAGTGTAAAACCCAAAACTCTAAATTTCATCAAAGATAAAAGAGGGGCAAATCTGGAGTCCCTAATTTATGGCATAAATAGACTATCAAGCATAATTCAGAATGTACAGGAGGTAGAAGAGAAGCTAGATGACTGGGATGTTTTAAAAATTAAATTCTTATGCACTTTGAAAGACTTTGTCAAAAGGGTAAAAAGAGAACCTACAGATTGGGAGAAAATATTTTCCTATGACATATCTAATAAAGGACTTATTTCCAAAATCTATAAAAAACTTCAACACCTCGACACCAAAAAGACAAATAACTCAATTCTCAAATGGGCAAAAGACTTGAACAGACACTTCACCAAAGATGATATGTTGGCAACCAACAAACACATGAGAAATTGTTCATGATCATTAGTCATTAGAGAGAAGCAAATCAAAATAATGATGAGGTATCATCTCACCCCAGCAATAATAGCAAAGTTCAACAGGATAGAAAATAATAAATGCTGGCAGGGTTGCGGAGAGATTGGAACTCTTGTGCACTGCTGGTGGGATTGTAAATTGGTACAACCATTGTGGCATACGGTATGCCATTTCCTTAAAAAACTGAAAACAGAAATACCATTCAACCCAGCAGTTCCATTACTAGGAATATATCCTAAAGAGGTGAGAGATAGTGCATGAACAGACATATGTGCACCTATGTTAATTGCAGCACAATTCACTATAGCAAAGAGGTGGAAACAACCTAAATGCCCATCAATGGATGAATGCATAACCAAATTATGGTTCATGCACACAATGGAATATTATGCTACATTAAGAACAATGAGGGATATGTGAATCATCTCATAACATGGTTGAACCTGGAGGACATTATGCTGAGTGAAATAAGTCAATCACAGAAGGACAAAAACTGTATGAGCTCATTACTGTAAAAAGACAAAGAAGGCTTTGCTTGTGAAAAGGGACTCACTTTGTAGGTTATCGGGGTGGAGAGGGAAGGGGAGGGATTAATTCCAGGCTAATTGGGGCCCACATGCTGATGTGGGTAAGGGGAGGGATATATGGAAAGAGTCTGTGACCATCGTGATAACATTAGGAAAAGGAAGGACACTGAACTGTGCACATAGGAGATAGATGACAGGTGCTAATACACACCAGTGTGCCCACAATGCTGCATTACCATTAACACCTACAGATAAACACAAAAACACCTGAGAGGATCAGATGGGGGTCAGTAACAGTATACTCTAGACCAAGTATAGATTCAGCAGAGGCTAATCTTGCACAGATACCAGTGATACAAACTATCTGCAATTCTTACATAAACAATAGAACATAGACACAGAGTAATCCCTCACAGACACCCAGACACTATGGGAGAGAGATCCAATGGACCTATCATCTCAGGACCATAGTACTGGGTGACACCAGACTCAATTGGCACAACAAAATACATAAAAGCCTTGTTCCTCATCCTACCTTGGTGAATAGCAACTGGGGTCTTAAAAGCTTTCAAGCAGCCATCTACAATGCAACAAATAGTCTATTGTCAGAAGTGAAGAAGAGTGCAAAAACACAAGGGCATTTGGAAACCATCAGCCCCAGGACACAACAGCCCTAGAGACCAGAACTAGATGGTGCCTGGCTACCAATGCCAACCACTCAGGAGAAGATCAAATATGGAGATCCTAGATAGAGTGGGAGGAAACATGAAACAAAATCCAAAAACTCAATAATGACCAGAATTATTGGTCAGATGGAGTCTGGTGAGATCCCCAATACAATGGCCCTGGGATACATTTCACACCTGGAATAAAACTCACTCAATCCAGGGTGATGCACCCACATACTCTATGGAAATGCATCCCTTGGAGCAATCAACCACAGGCCACCAGAGGGGCAACATTCACAGGGAGGAAATGCAGGACACATGGGAGTGCATAAACATGAGGGGCATAGTGGGGGTGGGTTACTGGGAAGGGAGGGGAGGAGGCTGGGTTAGGGTTGGGCATGGTAAATGAGGAGTGAAACTAAATGTACATGTAACATTGAATGTAAAACAAACTCTTAAAATAGAAAAGAAAATACTATGGCTTGAGTTAGGCGCACCTTAGTCTTTTGGTAGTCTTCAAAGTAATGTCTTTGCTCTTTAGCACTTTAAAGAGGTCTTTTGCAGCAGACTTGTCCAATGCAATAAGTCATTTAATTTCTCGACTGCTGCTTCCATGGGCATTGACTGTGCATTCAAGTAAAATGAAATCCTTGATAGCTTTAATCTTTTCTTTGTTTATCATAATGTTGCTTACTGGTCCAGCAGTAAGGATTTTCGTTTTCTTTATGTTGAGGTGTAATCCATACTGAAGGTTGTAGTCTTTTTTCACCAGTGCCTTCAGTGCAACTTGGTCTTTTTCCTTTAATATCATCCATTATTGATCATATGCTACCTCCTGAAATGGTTGAACATCTAACAATTCTTTTGGTGACTCTGTGTATTACTTCTATCTTCTTTTGATACTATTTTATCCATAGAATCCTTCAATATTGCAACTTGAGGGCTAATTTTGCTTTTTAGTTCTTTCAGCTTGAGAAATGTCAAACATGTTTCCCTTTGATATTCAAACTCCAGGTCTTTGCAAACTTCATTATAATACTTTACTTAGTACTCTCAAGCTGCCCTTTGAAATCTTTTATTCAGCCCTTTTACTTCATCATTCCCTCCATTTGCTTTAGCTACTCTCCATTCAAGAGCAAGTTGAGAGTCTCTTCTGATACCTATTTTGGTATTTTCTTTCTTTCCTGTCTCTTTAATGACCTTTTGCTTTCTTCATATATGATGTCTCAAGGACATCATAATACCAAGGACAGCAAGGCGGTGTAGTAGAGTCATGATAAAACAAACAAAAATAACAAATCCATTGCCAACAAGTCAATTCTGACTCATAGTGACCCTATAGGACAGAATAGAGCTGCTCCATAGGGTTTCCAAGGCTACAAATCTTTACGGAAGCAGATAGCTTTATCTTTCTCCTGCCGAGCAGCTGGTGGATTCGAATTGCCAATCTTCTGTTTAGCAGGCAAATATTTTAACTACTACACCACTAAAGCTCCTATAATAATGATAGATAACATTTAGTGCACTTATTAAGCAATTTTTATACTGTGTCACACTATCTATATCTATCTATATCTTTATCCTCCCCATTTTACTGATGTGGTGACTAACGAGCTTTCTGGTAACTTGCCCAAGGCCACACAATCCAGGCAGCCCAATGCTAGACAGCATGGATTTTGGCATCTTTGTCTCGTTCCTGGCTCCACCATTTCCAACTGTGTGACCTTAACCTCCATCTATGAAACAGGGATAATAACCATACCTACTTTATTGGATTATCGTGAGAATGCAATTAGATAATATATGTAAAAACACATAGCGTCAACACTTAGTACTGTGTCTCACCAAAGTGAAACAGGTTGTCTTGGAGTTAATTCCTACTCATATTGTTGTTGTTGTTATGTGCTGTCGAGTCAGCCCCGACTCATAGCGACCCCTCCTTGGGTTTCCGAGGCAGTATCACGAAGGAAGTAGGATTGCCCAACCTTCCTTCCGAGGAGTGACTGGTGGGTTTGACCCGCCAGCCTTCTGGTTAGCAGTCAAGTGCTTTAGCCACTGTGTTACACATAGCAACCCTATATGTTATAGAGTAGAACTGTTCTCCATAGAATTTTTGAGGCTGTCATCCTTCAAAAGCAGATCTCCAGGCTCTTCTTCCAAGGTGCCTCTGGGTGGCTTCAAACCCTGGTACCACTCGAGGACTTCGTAGAAATACTCAGTAAATGGCAGTAGCTATCATCACCCTTCTTGGAATTATTTTTGTAATTGTTTTTTTGTTACTTGGAGCAGACTGTAGGACACTCTTTCTCTTGATTTCATGTTTCCAACTGGGGAAACCTAAATTATCATGACATTGTTTACCCAGAAGGAAAAATTCTGATTGGTAGATTTGGAAGCAGGAGCAGGCCATGGGTATCCAGCAGAGATCTGTCTGCTTTTAGAGGACTTGAGCTCTAATCTACTTGTTTCCATAAAACCCCCCTTATGGAGAAGATCTACTGTTTTCTCACTCTGTCTGACTAGTTGAATCCTCTGCCTACTTCTGAAGTTCAGAATTAAGAAGCCCACTTAACAAACAAACCTAAGGCACACTCTCCAGTTTTTCCATCAGAATTAAAGCTCTTTTGTTCTCTACCTGCCTTACTTGTGTCTCTCTTCATCAGTTCAGAGTTGAAGGAAGAAACAAAGGAGTAATACATGCTGGGCCACCCAAACTTCTTCATTATCATTGCTCATTCACATGAGTTAGTAGAAGAGCTTATACTGAACCTAAGTCTCCAAACTTCCACTCCAGT
>NW_006921914.1:1741291-1750065 GCF_000298275.1 Orycteropus afer afer
AGTTATGTACATGTCCTGCTGTTTTGGTTACTCGCTGCTACTCTGACAAGAATATACCACAAATGGGATGGCCTTAACAAATGAGTTTATTCTTATAATTTGGAGGCTTTAAGTCTGAGTTCAAAGTGCCAGTGTCTAGGGGGTGGGTGAAAGCCCCTCAACCTTGGGCTTCAGCTCTGCCTCCTGCTCCCAGCCCACTGAAGCTGGAGGCTTTTCTTCACTCAGCTGCTGGCGGCTGAGGCTGACAATCCCAAGGTTGACAAGTAATAAGGCACAGTCCCGATATTACCAAACCACATGGTAGGCCATTAATTCAAGTCCATTAAAAGTCCCAAGATCGGCAGAGCATGGCAGGCTGCTGAACAACGATTCAGCCATATGCAGGGTTCATGACTTAGGCATGCTACTGAGCTCACAGTAGATTCCACCATGGAGTTGATTACCAGTCTCATCATGGGGAATACTACATCCAGCTGCCCAGCCACTCAACCAGGCCCACCCAAGCTGACACACAAACTTAACTACCACACTTACCATCATAGTCTAAGGTTAAATTGTTGTTGTTATGTGCAGTCAAGTCAGACCTGACTCATAGTGACCCCTCCTTGGGTTTCCAAGGTGGTATCACAACAGAAGTAGATTGAACAACATTCCTTACGAGGAGTGGCTGATGGGTTTGAACCACCAGCCTTCTGTTTAGCAGTCAAGTGCCTTAGGCACCACGCTACCAGAGCTCCCATGGTTAAATTAGGAAATCAAATTAGCCCTCTGAGTCTTTGTTTGAATAAACAATGTCCTCTCCATAATGAGCTATGCACATTGAGCATCATGTAAATGCTTTCAGCATCATGTAAATACATCTTGTGCACTCACTAGAATTGCCAATGCAAGATTCAAAGTCATGCAAACGTCTCCCCTTCATTTTCATTGGTGAGTGACACTGGCAAGCAGAATGAAAAATAGCCTCAAGTACCAAGGAGAAGTGGCTAAGGTTATTTAAGCTGGAGAGAAGGGGCAGGAGAATTGCTGAGGTTTGTGGGTAGTGCGTATTATCCCTATCCCCACATCTTATACACTGTCACACACACACACACACAGACCCCTCCCATATGAGGTGGATACTGCTGAACTGGAGCCAGGTGCCAGATACAAATTAACACTTGATAAGTGTTTTTGTCATTAAGGATATTGATTATTCAAATTCCATTCATCTCAGAAGTGGCTAGGATTTCAAAATAAGATCTTAAGTCACCAAGTCTATTCTAGGAAATTCGGCCATTAAAACCTGGGTGGAGAAATTGAGAGCACTAGTGCCTCACCATCACTTTTAGAATAAAATATAAACTATTCAAACTTCATCATGACCCACAGGGATTTAGATAATCTAATCTCACTCCCCTCTAGTTACAGTGGCTTCCTTTCTCCTACTTGCTGTCATCCTATCTGCAATGCCTTTCTTCATGCTGTTTGCAGACCAGTTCCTTCTTGTTCTTCTGAACTAGGCTTAAATATCACTTCCTCAGAGAAGCCATCTCTAACTACCTCCTAATCTATCTCTCTCTCTTAACTGATATTGTTCTTATGTTCTTCAAAACACTTATGACTATCAGAAAACTATATTTTTTTACTGGTAATTATCTGTCTCCATCACTAAGATGCTAGGTCCATGACAGCAGGGACTTAATTTGATTTGCTCGTCCCTGTTTCCCAATACATAAAACAGTGCTTGGAACATAGTAGATGTGCAATAAATATTTCTTGAATGAATGTAAAGATGAATGATTTTAAGCTATCCGTATGCCCTAAAATTTTCAAATGCAGTAATTCATGGCACCACTCTTTAGCAGTCTCTGCAAAGTATAGACAAAAAAAAAAAAAAAAAAAAAAACCTTGAAAGATTTGGTGTGCAATTGCTCTTAATATATGGGCATTTTGCAGAATAATGAAGTCATTCAGGGAAAACGTTAACAGCATTGTCTGTGAAGGTCTTTAAGAAAATCACATTTTGGCAAATTTGGAAGCTATTCTTTAGAAAAGAGAATATATATAGAGAAACCCACTATTCAGTGCTTAGTTTGAAAGTATACACTCTGAAACCAGCTAAATCTAGTTCACAGATAAAAATTGACATAAATTCAATCCCCAAAATGTGAGAATTAATCAAATTCCCACTTTCCCACTTCTCAGTCATCTGTGACACCAGCCACCCAAGTAGCACTTTCTCTCTGTGACCCTAGACACCCAGAGATAGGTCAGATCTCACAAGTCAAAAAGACACCATCCTTCTGACCATCAAATAGGTAGATGCCAGCTAGCTGCAAGCTCAGGAGCCCACATGACACCCCAACCTTCTGACAAACTGCAAATTTACAGTTTTCTCATTGCACTTTCAGGATACCAGCCATAAGATCTGGGGCCTCCTCTGGGCTCCCTCACTTTCACCTGTTGGTTCCCTCTACTCCTTTGGGTTCAGTAATTTGCTGGAATAACTCACAGAACTCACAGAAGTCACTATACTTACTACTGCAGATTTATTCAGTCCAGTCAGTGAAGAAATGGGAGATTAAATAGTGATTCTTCTACATGACCTTGGCAAAATGATACAAAGCATTATCAGCATAAAGAAGAGACACATGGGACAAGGTTTGGTGGGTTCCCAGCATGGAGGTTCCATATCCCAAAAAGGTCATGCTCCCTTTCCATGTGTATCAAGGTATTTCACCAACCAGGAAGCTTTTGGCTTCATTGCACAGTTATGATTGGGGACTCATTGAATATGCATGATGAAAGCCTCATTGTACATGCATGATTGAATCATGCCCCTCTCCTTCCCTGAGCTCAGCTGATATCAGACCACAAAATGGACCTTCTGGTATGGTCATTAGCACAAATCCTCCAGTATAGTCTTTACAGGCCAGTATAGTCTAGATAACAGAAACCAAAAAACCAAACCCAGCTCACTACCGCTGACTCCGATCTGACTCATAGCGACCCCTTCTTGGGTTTCCAAGGTGGTATCTCTACAGAAATGGATTGCCCAATCTTCCTTCCGAGGACTGGTTGGTGGGTTTGAACCGCCACACTTCTGGTTACCAGTCAAGTGCCTTAGGCACTAGGCCATCAGAGCTCCTCTAGATAACAAAAGACACCTCAATTACTCAGGAAATTCCAAAGACTGTCTCTCAGGAACCAAGGACAAAGGCCAAATTGCCCTCTGTAAGGTTTGCTATAGGGTTGCTAGAGTTGGAATCGACTTGCTGGCAGTGGTGGGTAAGGTTATTCATCAATTCATGCCTAAGTTCAAAGTCTGGTTTTGTTTGTTTTTCTTTTGCTAATAAATATGAGTGATTCTGCATAAGTTTGTCAGACTCTGAAGCCATTACCCCTTCTGTAATATAGTTGCCATTAAGATTAAATGCCTACAAAACAGAACAAGATGAACCTGAAACTACATTCTCACCCCTTTCTTCCAAACCACTTCCCCTTCGTTATCATATTTCTCTCCAAATCCCTTGGCAGTTCTTTCTAATCCAGGTGTGTCTAAATATTCCTTTCCCACTTTAGTTTCTTTGCTCTCACAAACTGTCCAGACTAGCAACAAAAATATCTGTTGCCTGCCAAGGCCATGTATAAGAACCACTATTTAATCTCCCATTTCTTCAGTGACTGGACTGTTGCTTTCTCCGTATCTGGTTCCTTCCACTGCTTCCTGTTGTTGTGAAGAAATTAAGCTGAAGTGCAGTTAGTATGAACTTTAAGTCATAATAAATCATTCAAATGTCAAGAACCCCAATCTGTCCATCTGAGTGAAGGCAAAGAGATTGATCAGAAGGTTTTAAAAGCCTCACTTATCACTTTAAGGGTTTGTACTTTCTTTTTCTTTCTTTCTTAAGAAAGGTTAGGAGATGCATCAGTCTCTTGTATGGAAAGCTAAGTGAGTTAACATCAAAGGAATGTTTGCTACAACTCTGCTAGGGAAAAGTTTATTCACTGTAGAGTAAACACTACTCTTCACTGTAGAGTAAGTACTGTGGAAGTCATCTAATTCTATCCCTTTATTTTACAGAATAAGAACTGTGATAGGGGAAAATAAACCCCAGATTCAAAAGATTCTATACAGACCCTTTTATTAAGCCTTAAACAGGATAAAGACAAAACAAACATAATCATCCCAGAAGAGGGAAACCATCAGTATGTACCCAGTACAGAAGAAAAAAAACAAACCCACTGCCATGAGGTCGATTCTGACTCATAGCGAACATTTAGGATAGAATAGAACGGTTCCATAGGGTTTCCAAGGCTGCAAATCTTTACAGAAGCAGATTGCCTCATTTTTCTCCTGTGGAGCAGCTGGGGGGTTTGAACCACCAACCTTTTAGTTAGCAGCTGAATGCTTTAACTACTATGCCACCATAGCTCCTCACCCAGTATAGAGGTCAATGGATTCTACTGACTCACAACCATGGTTTTCATTATATATGAGAGAAAGCAATGGAAATCATCACAAGATCACAAGTGGTGCTGCTGGTTAAAAACCCAGGCTTTGCTTGACATGACTCATTGTAGCCAATAAACAAGAGTCCAAGGTGGGAGAATAGAAAGAGATTTGTATTTCTTTGGGCAAGGAAGGGAACAGCTGGGACTAACGCCTCCAAGACTGCTCCAATGAAGGATCCTTCAAGTTTCTCTCACATAGTTTATAAAACAGAAAGTCATATAAAATCATAGATATACATACTTTTTCACTCTATGCAAGTGCAGTTAGGGTTACATATTTCTCCAGACATGGCAGGTATAAAAAATGGTGGGTAAACTCCACCCAAGGGTGGAAAGGTTAATATTCATGAGGTATTTAATGACTTAAAGGTCACCTAAGATACTAAGATGGCTGCCAAACCAATTCAGGGTGGTTTAGGCTAGCCCTGGGAGGTCAGGATAAGTAGGGGAAGAGGAGGGGCTGTTGGCTCACTTAGCCGCCATGCTTATCTTGTAGGGCGAATATGCTCTGTCTTAGCGGAACTACAGAATCAGGGAAAGGAGCATGATTGGGATATATATATATATATATACATAATTCCAAGTTAAAGTGGTTACAGGGTTTGTTCTGGGGCTTTGATTACCTTTGATTACTTGGTCAGAGTATGACTCATGATCATGTGATCCTGAGTTATAGCCACAAGTGGACTACAGGACAATACTAGGACCCCTAACTTGGGTTTCCGAGGCAGTATCACTATGGAAGTAGATTGCCCCATCTTCCTTCCAAGGAGTGGTACCTTCAGCTAAATCTATCCGTGGTCTAGGGTACATTCCTGTTTGCTGACTTCCACTTGATCTTCTCAGTTGTCTATGCATTTACCTGTAGACTGATGTTTGGTGTTAGTAGTAATGCAGTATTGCGCATACACTAGTATTTGCCTCTGTTGTCTTTATCTTACGTGTATGTTTCAGTGTCCTTCCATTCCCCAGTGTCATCATGCACATGGAAGAATGGAAGTCACATACTATTACCATACTGTCCCTCCTCTGACCCAAATCAACATGTGAACCCCTACTAGTCCAAAATTTTCCCTTCCCTCCCCTCCCATCCCCAGTAACCTACAAAGTGAGTTCCCTTCCATAAGCAAACACTTCCTTGACTTTTTACAGTAATGGGCTCATACAATATTTGTTTTTCTGCAATTGACTTATTTCACTCAGCATAACGTCCTCCAGATTCATCCACATTGTGAAATGTTTTGTGTATTCTTCATTATTCTTTAATGTAGCATAGTATTCCATTGTGTGAATGTACCATAATTTGGTTATCCATTCATCTGTTGATGGGCATTGAAGTTGTTTCCATCTCTTTGGTATAATGAATGGTGCTGCGATAAACATGGGTGTGTATATGTCTGCTGGTGTCTTGTCTCTCACCTCTTTAGGATATATTCCTAGTAATGGAATTGTTAGTTCAAATGGTATTTCTATTTTCAGTTTTTTAGGGAAACAGCATACCATTTTCCACAATGGCTGTACCATTTTGCAGTCCCACCAGCAGCGTATGAGAGTTCCAATCTCTCCCCAACCTCACCAGCATTTGTCATTTTCTGTCTTGTTGAACTTTGCTATTATTGCTGGGGTGAGGTGATATCTCATCATTGTTTTGATTTGCATCTCTCTAATGGCTATTGGGCAATCTGCTTCCATGGTGATACTGCCTGGGAAACCCAAAGAGGGGTCACTATGAGTCAGATCCTACTTGACAGCAGTGAGCTTTTTTTTTTTTTTAATGGCTAATGGTTGTGAGCAATTCCTCATGTGTTTATTGGTCATCAGGATATCATCTTTAGTGAAGTGCTGTTCATGTCTCTTGCCCATTTTGAATTGGGCTGCTTGTGTTTTTGGTGTTGAGGTGTTAAAGTTTTCTATAAATTTTGGAGATAAGTCCTTTGTCAGATATGTCATAGCCAAATATTTTCTCCCAATCTGTAGGTTCTCTTTTTACCCTTTTGGAGAAGTCTTTCAATGCACATAAGAATTTAATTTTTAGAAGTTCCCAGTAATCCAGCTTCTCTTCTACCTCCTGTGCATTCTGGGTTATGTATGATAG
This sequence comes from Orycteropus afer afer, assembly GCF_000298275.1. Lineage (NCBI taxonomy): Eukaryota > Metazoa > Chordata > Mammalia > Tubulidentata > Orycteropodidae > Orycteropus > Orycteropus afer. Next base: position 1,747,884 of record NW_006921914.1, read on the forward strand.
TCTATTTATGCCATAAATTAGGGCCCCTAGAATTGTCCCTATTTTATATTTGATGAATTTTATAGTTTGGGGTTTTACATTTAAGTCTTTGATCCAGCTTGAGTTTGTTTTTGTGTATGGGGTGAGGTATGAGTCTTCTTTCATTTTTCTGCAAGTGGATATCCAATTTTCCCAGCACCATTTATTAAAGAGTCTATCTCTCCCCCATTTAATGGGTTTTGGTCAAAGATCAGCTGTCCATAGATGGAGGGGTCTATTTCCAGGTTTTTTATTCTGTTCCATTGGTCGATCTGTCTATCACTGTACCAATACCCTGCTGTTTTAACTACTGTGGCTGTATAATAGATTTTGAGATCTGGGAAGGTGAGACTTCCCACCTTATTTTTCTTCTTCAGCAGTGTTTTGCTTATCCGAGGTCTCTTTCCTTTCCATATGAAATTAATAAATTTTATTCCATACTCTTAAAAATTGTTGATGGTATTTGGATCAGGATTATTTTGAATGTGAAGATTGCTTTGGGTAATATTCACATGTTCACAATATTCAGTGTTTCTATCCATGAAAGAGGCAGGTTCTTCCATTTATGCAGGTCCCTTGAAGCTTCTTGAAGTAGTGTTTTGTAGTTTTCTTTGTAAATGTCTTTTGTGTCTCTGGTAAGATTTATTCCTAAATATTTTATCATTTTCATATCTATTGTAAATGGTATTGTTTTCCTTATTTCCTTTTCAGAGGCTTCTTTGTTGATGTAGAATCCAACTGATTTTTGTATGTTGACCTTATATCCTGCCACTTTGCTGAACCTATCTTAGTTCCAGTGATTTTTTTGCTGAGTCTCTTAGGTTTTCTATGTATAGGATCATGTCATCTGCAAATAGAGATAGCTTTACTTCCTCCTTGCCAATTTGGATGCCTTTTATTTCTCTTTCTTGCCTTATTGCATGGGCTAGGACTTCCAATACAATGTTAAATAGAAGTGATGATAGAAGGCATCCTTGTCTGATTCGCATATGCAAGGGTAATGCTTTGAGTCTTTCTCTGTTAACAATAAAGTTGGCTGTTGGCTTTGCATATATGCCCTTTGTTATGCTGAGGAATTTCCCTTCTCTGTTAGGCTGGGATCTCTAGAGAAGCAAACCCAGTAAAGCTTATATATACATATAGAGAAAGAGAAATTTATCTTAGAAAAGTGGCTCACACATTTATAGAAGCTGGTAAGTCCCAAATTCTTGGGTCAAATGTCAAGCTGGAGGATTTCTCGACTCATGAAGCTGCAGGAGTTGAGAAGCTCAAAGTTGGCGTGCAGTATACTGGCTGTTGACTCCAATGAAAGAGGAATTCAAGATCTCCAGGACGAATGGTGGATTATTCACTCATGGACAGTTGTAGGCAGCACAACAGGATCCCAATCCAAAGAAGAGTGTCTCTTTTACCAGAATGTCGATAAATATATTGGAAGCAGGCCACATCCCTAGGGAAACTCCCTTTCAATGGACTAGCTGCTCTAAACATATACATCTGATCCCATCATGGGAATAACCCACAACACAACTGCTTAAACCACACAGAATTGTGGTCCAGCCAAGTTGATACACAGCTCCAACTATCACATCTTCTATCTCTATTTTGTAGAGAGTTCTGAACAGGAATGTGTGTTGGATTTTATTGAATGCCTTTTCTGTATTGATTGATATAATCATATGGTTTTTTTTATTTGTTTATATGGTGGATTACATTGATTGTTTTTCTGACGTTGAGCCATCCTTGCATACCTGGTATGAATCCCACTTGGTCAGGATGTATTATTTTTTTGATATATTGCTGAATTCTGTTGGCTAGGATTTTGTTGAAATTTTTGAGTCTATATTCATGAAAGATATCATGCTTAGCAAAGTGGAGGGACAATGAAAAAGTAGAAGGCCCTCAACAAAATGGATTGACACGGGGGCTACAATGATGCGTTTAGATATAGCAAGGCTTGTGGAGCTAGCACAAGACTGGCAGTGTTTTGTTCTGCTGTATATAGGGCCACTATGAGTCAGAGATGATGACTCAACAGCACCTAACAACAATAACATTGATCTGTAGTTTTCCTTTTGTGTGGTGTCCTTCCCTGGTTTTGGTATCAGTGTCATACTTGCTTCATAAAATGGATTTGGGAGTATTCCATCTTTTTGTATGTTCT
>NW_006921914.1:1750385-1751344 GCF_000298275.1 Orycteropus afer afer
TCCCTTTTGGCTTTCTAATTCCAGGCCTTTGCACATTTCATTGTAATATTTTACCTTGTGGCTTTGAATTGCCCTTTGAAATCTTTTGCTCAGCTCTTTTGTTTCATCATTTCTTCCATTTGCTTTAGCTACTCTTCATTCTAGAGCAAGTTTCAGAGTCTCTTCTGACATCCATTTTGGTATTTTCTTCCTTTCCTATCTTTTAAATGACCTGTTCCTTTTTTCATGCATGATGCTCTTGATGAAATCCCACAACTCATCTGTTCTTTACTCATTGGTGTTCAGTGCATCAAATCTACTCTTCAGATGGTTTCTAAATTCAGCTGGAATATAATTAAGGTCATATTCTGGCTACTGTGGACTTGTTTTAATTGTCTCATCTTCAAATTGAACTTGCGTAGGTCTTTTCCACAGTCAGTTTCTGGGTTTGTTTCTACTGTTGATAATGAGCTTCTCCAGTGGTTCTTTCCACAGATATAGTCAGTGTGATTCCTATGTATTCCATCTGGCTAGGTCCATGTGTGTAGTCTCCTTTTATGTTGTTGAAAGAAGGTATTTTCAATGAATAATTCATTAGAAAAATAAGTTATTGTTCTTGCAAAACTTTATCATGAGATCTCTGGCATCATTTCCATCACCAAGGCCGTAGTTGTCAACTACCAATGTTTCTTCTTTGTTTCCAACTTTTGCATTCCAATTACCAGTAATTAGCAATACATCTTGATTGCATGTTTAGTCAATTTCAGACTGCAGAAGTTGGTAAAAATATTCAAGTTCTTCATGTGGATTTAGTACTTGGTGGGTAAATTTGAATAATAGTACTCCTTGTAGGCAGATGGATATTATTCTGTCACTGACAGCATTATATTTCAAGATAGGTCTTGAAATCTTCTTTTTGATGATGAATGGGACAACATTCTTCAATTTGTCTTTGCTGACAAAGTACACCATAAAACAAG
>NW_006921914.1:1752524-1755559 GCF_000298275.1 Orycteropus afer afer
ACCTTCCTTCTGAGGAGTGGCTGGTGGGTTTGAACTGCCAGCCTTCTGGTTAGCAGTCAAATGCCTTAGGCACTATGCCACCAGAGCTCCACCAGAGCACCTTCAAATTAGATGACATGATGCTATTTTTGGTAAATAATTAAGGACATGCCCAGGCAAGTTCCCTAGTTCTTTGTGTAAGCCTGAGGGAAAACTGCCCCTCCCTGGGCTTGCCTCAACCTTGTCTAAGTATACCCACATACTGGTTTAATGATCAATAAGTTTTGGGGGAGTAATATAAAGAACTCAAATGGCACCTGAACTTATGTCAAAATTCAAGATGAAGTTAGGGCTCCCACTATAGAGCACAAATGCTTTAGAATTTATTATCTTCTCAACCATATATAACCTCTAAATAAGGACAGCTATAAAGTCATATTTGCACCTAACATGATATGCTAACATGCATACAACTGAAATGCATTAACCTTATCTACATTCCACAGTTCATAACAGAAGGAAACAAAAATACTTGAAGCACATATACAATGAAGAAATATAACAATCACAGCCTTTGTTTCTGCAACTGGTCACATGGTCATAGCTGGTATTCAGAACTACCTTCATCCACCACCCATCCCATATTTCCTTTGCCCTCAGCAAGCACCTCAGCTGGTTGTGGTTCTTTGCCTGGTGGGATGACCCAAATCTTCATTCCTGAAGGGTCTGGGCCATTAGCAGTCATATCAGAATTGGGTTGCTGTAATTTTCCATTGACTTTAATCACAGGGCATGGTAGTACTAAGAGACGTCCTAAAGAATCTCCTGTATTCCAGACATATTCTTCTTTACCTCCATTATGTAATGTCAATCCAATTTCCCCTTGGTAATCAGGATCTATCACACCAGATAGTACAGTAATGCCCTTCTTTGTCTGTTGATCCAGAGGCATGAGGAAGCCAAAATGGCCAGGTGGCATTCTTAACTTCCAGATCAATGCAATCAGTATTGTGTCTCCAGGTGGGAGTATTTTTCCCTTTGGGACTAAGATCTCCAGACCCTCAGAGCATAGGGTAGCAGGGACAGGAAGCAAACATTTTTTGAGTGGGTCACTAGGGATAATAGTGGTACCACTCCCATTTCCACCCCTTGGTTCCTGGACCTGTGAATCCTGGCTATTGGAGAAACAACACCATATATTGGATGCTGACTTAGAGCATATAAAGCCTCCTGGAGAACATTGCCCAAACCCTTCAAGGTATTGCCACCTAGCTAGCACCATAATTGTGTTTTCAGTAGGCCATTCCATCATTCTGTCAAGCCAGTTGCTTCAGGATGATGGGGAACATGGTAAGACCATTGAATTCCATGAGCATAGGCCCATTGCCACATTTCATTTGTTGTGAAGTGAGTCCCATGATCTGAAGTGATGCTTTGTGGGCTACCACGATGGTGGATAAGGCATTCTGTGAGTCCACAGATGGTAGTTCTGGCAGAAGCTTGTGTGCAGGGAAGGCAAGTCCATATCGAGAATAAGTATCTATCCCAGTAAGAACAAAATGCCATCCTTTCCATAATGGAAGTAGTCCAATGTAATCAACTTGCCACCAGGTTGCTGGCTGATCACCCTGAGGAATTGTTTCATATCACAGACTCACTGTTGGTCTCTGTTGCTGGCAGATTGGGCACTCAACAGTGGCAGTAGCCAAATCAGCCTTGGTAAGTGGGAGTCCATGTTGCTGAGCCCATGCATAACCTCCATCCCTGCCACCATGGCCACTTTGCTCATAAGCCCATTGAGCAATGACAGGAGTAGCTGGGGAAAAAGGATGGCTGTTTTCTACTGAATGTGTCATCCTATCCACCTGATTGTTAAAGTCCTCCTCTGCTGAGATCAACTTTGGGTGGGCATTCATATGAAACACAAATATCTTTATTCCTTTGGCTCATTCAGAGAGCTCTATCCACATACTTCTTCCCCATACATCCTTGTCACCAATTTTCCAATCACGCTCCTTCCAAGTGCCAGACCATCGAGCCATACCATTAGCCATAGCCCATGAATCTTTATACAATCATATATCTGGCCATTTCTTCTTCCATGCAAAGTGAACAGCTATATGCATGGCTCAAAGTTCTGCCCAGTGGGAGGATTTCCCTTCACCACTGCCCTTCAAGGAAGTCCCAGAAAAGGGCTGTAGTGCCGCTGCTGTCCAGTTTCGAGTGGTGCCTGCATATCGTGCAGAACCATCTGTAAACCAGGCATGATTTTTCTCTTCCTCAGTCAACTGATCATAAGGAACTCCCCATGAGGCCATAGGTGCAGACTGGGACAGGGAAGGTAATGTGACTGGAGTGGAGACCATAGGCATTTAGGCCACTTCCTCATGCAACTTACTTGTGCCTTCAGGTCCTGCTTGAGCTTGATCTCTGATATACCACTTCCATTTAATGATGGAGTGCTACTGTGCACATCCAACTTTATGACTCTGTGTGTCAGACAACACCCAGTGCATGATGGGTAGCTCAGGCCTCATGGTGACTTGGTGGCCCATATTTAGGCATTCAGTCTCTACTAAAGCCCAGTAACAAGCCAAAAGCTGTTTCTCAAATGGAGAGTAGTTATCTGCAGAAGATGGCAGGTTTTTCTCCAAAATCCCAAGGGTCTGTGCTGTGATTCACCAATAGGGAATTTGAAGCAATGCTGTGTGGGATACCACACAAAGAATCCAAACAGCATCTCTATCTGCTACAGACACTTCAAGCATCATTGGACCAGCCAGATTATATGGCCCAAGTGGCAGAGTAGCCTGCCTGGCAGCATGAACCTGTTGCAGCACCTTCTGTTGTTTTGGGCCCCACTCAAAACTAGCAGCTTTCTGAGTCACTTGATAAGCAGGCCAAAGCAACACACCCAAATGAGGGATATGTTGCCTCCAACATTCAAAGGGGTCCACCAGATGTTGTGCCTCCTTTTTAGTTGTAGGGGAAGCCAGATACAATAACTTATCCTTCACTTTAATAGGAATAGCTCAACATGCCCCACATCACTGGAC
>NW_006921914.1:1756169-1757397 GCF_000298275.1 Orycteropus afer afer
TTATACAGGCCAAATAGGCAAATTAAATAAGGATGTGGTGGGAATCACCACCCCTGTATCCTTCAAGTCCTTGATGGCATCAGTAGGTTCTGCAACCCCTCCAGGGATGCAGTATTGATTTTGATTTACTATTTTTGTTGGTAGAGGCAGTTCTAATGGTTCCCACTTGGCTTTTCCTACCATTATAGCCCTTACTCCACATGCCAGGGACCCAATGTGGAAATTCTGCCAATTGCTCAGTATATCTATTCCAATAATGCATTCTGGAACTGGGAAAATCACTACAGAATGGGTTCAGGGACCCACTGTACCCACTGGGAGACACATCTTAGCTAAGACTCCATCAATAACTTGACCTCCGTATGCCCCCACTCTGACTGGTGGGCCACAATGATGCTTTGGGTCTTCTGGAATTAGTGTCATTTCAGAGCCAGTGTCCAGTAATTCCCAAAAAGTCTGACTATTTCCTTTTCCCCAATGAACAGTCACTCTTGTAAAAGGCCTCAGATCCCTTTGGGGAAGGTTGGGAGGAAGATTGACATAAATTTTTGGTAATGCAGTGGGGTCCTTCCTCAAGGGAAACTGACCTCCCCTTCATTCAAGGGGTTGTGTGTCTGTAAATTGACTCAAGTCTGGGAATTGATTGAGAGGCCATAACTCTGTACTCTGGTGATTCAATCTAGGCTGCTGGTCATGTGACCTAGAATTCTGTCTACACAGATGAAGTAAATATTTAGTAGGCTTGCCATGTATTTCATTACTAGGAACACCATGCCTAAGTAGTCAATGCTGTCCATTATGATAACCACGCCCACCTTGCCTTTGTTGATTAACTGCTGCCACTTGGCCCCTACTACCACAGGATCCAATCAGCCTCATTGTAGTTAAGTGTTCAATTAGGGCCGTTCCCACTGTCAAATCTGGCTAACATAGGGAATAGCAATCACGTAGCAATGACAGCAGTCTTCAAGGATCATGGGGCTCTCTTCACAAATTTATTCCTCACAGTACTGGTGAAAGGCGTGTCTTCTGGATTCTCCATTTATGGCTCTAGGGATCTAATCTGATAAATCCATTCTAACAGGCCAATTTCCCCAAGCCTCTGGATACCTTCTTCTACATTATACCAAGGCAAGTCTGTTGCTTCAACTTGCCTTAACGTAGGCCACCTCATAATCCATGCTTCAGTAAGCCAACCAAATAAATAATTAGATCCTTTCCTAACCTC
>NW_006921914.1:1758385-1759631 GCF_000298275.1 Orycteropus afer afer
CATAAATTGTTAGGATCCATAAAGTCTAATGCAATTGCATAGTCAATAAAACACAGGAAATATCTTCCTAGTATTCTCTGCTTTCAGCCAAGATCCATCTGATATCAGCAATGTTGTTCCTATTTCCACATTGTCCTCTGAATCCAGTATGAATATCTGGGTGTTCATTGTCAATGAACTGCTGTGAACATTATTTAAATTATCTTCAGCAAAATTTTAAAATTTTGCACATGATATTAATGATATTGTTCAATAATTTCTGTATTTTGTTGGATTTCTTTTCTTTGGAATGGGCACAAATATGGATCTCTTCCAGTGGGTTGGCCAGGTAGCTGTCTTCCAAATTTCTTGGCATAAATGAGTATGCACATGCAGCGCTCATCCATTTTTTGAAACATCTCAATGGGTATTCCATCAATTCCTGGAGCTTTATTTTTGCCAATTCCTATTGTGTAGCTTGGACTTCTTCCCTCAGTACCATTGGTTCTTGATCATATGCTACCTCCTAAAATGTTGAATGCTGGCCAATTCTTTTTTGCATAGTGATTTGGTATATTCTTTTGGAGTTTGATGCTTCCTGCATCATCATACAGTATTTTGCCCATGTTGTTGTTATGTGCCCTTGAGTCTGACCTGACTCATAGCAACCCCTCCTTGGGTTTCTGAGGCGGTATCACTATGGAAGTAGATTGCCCAATATTCCTTCCAAGGAGTGGCTAGTGGATTTGAACCACCATCCTTCTAGTTAGCAGTCAAGTGACTTAAGCACTACGCTACCAGAGCTCCCATTTTGCCCTCCAATATTGGAACTTGAGGCTTAATTTTTTTCTTCAGTTCTTTCAGCTTATGAAATGCTCAGCATGTTCTTCTTTTTCCTTATTCTAACTCACATTTCTAGCCCTCTGCATATTTCATTATAGTACTTTGCACTGTCTATTCAAGCTGCTCTTCGAAATCGTTTATTCAGCTTTTTACATGATTGTTTCTTCCATTCATTGTAGATACTCCCCAGTTAAGAGCAAGTTTCAGAGCCTCTTCTGTTACCCATTTTGGTCATTTCCTCTTTTCCTGTCTTTTAAATTACTTTTTGTTTTCTTCATGTATGATGTCTTTGATGTCATTCCACAACTCTTCTGGTCTTTGGTCATTTGACACATAGATGTGCCAAATCTTTTCTTGAGATGGTCTTTAAATTTGGGTAGGATATACTCAAGGTCATACTTTGGCTCTTATGGAGGGTTTTTTT
>NW_006921914.1:1761310-1777357 GCF_000298275.1 Orycteropus afer afer
TTTTACAATAACAGACTTAAACAGTATTTGTCTTTCTGTGATTAACTTATTTCTCTCAGCATAATGTCCTCCAAGTTCATACAAGTTATGAGGTGATTTGTGGATTCTTCATCATTCTTTAATGTTGCATATTATTCAATTGTGTGTATGTACTATAGGTTGGTTATCTATTCATCTGTTGACGGCCCCTTACGTTGTTTCCATCCCTTTGCTCTGGAGAATAGTGCTACCCTGAATATGTGTATGTGTATGTGTATTTGTATATGTGTTTGTGTCCTGGATCCCACCCTTTTAGTATGTATTCCTAGTGGTGGAATTGCAGGATCAAATGGTATTTCTATTTCCAGTTTTTTAAGGAAGGGCCATAGTCCCACCAGCAGTGTATGAGAGTTCCAGTCTCTCCACACCCTGGCTGGCATTTGTTCTGTTCTGTCTTGTTGAACTTTGCTGTTACTACTAGGGTAAGATTATATCTCATTGTTATTTTGATTTGTATTTCTCTAATGGCTAATGGTTGTGAGCATTTCTTCATGCATTTGTTGGCTGCCTGAATATCTCCTTTGGTGAAGTGTCTGTTCATGTCTTTTGACCATTTTTGAATTGGATCATTTCTTTATGATGTTGAGGTGTTGGATTATAAATTTTAGAATCCCTTGTCAGATATGTTGTAACCAAATATTTTTTTCCAATCTGTAAGTTTTCTTTTAACTCTTTTGGAGAAGTCTTTTGATGTATGTAAGAATTCAATTTTTAAAAGGTCCAAGCAATCTCGTTTATGTACTGCTGTTTGTGCATGTTGGGTAAAAAGATTGACAGTCTATTTATGCCATAAATTAGGGCCCCAGGTTTTCCCCTATTTTATCTTTGATGAGCTGTATAGTTTTGAGTTTTACATTTAGGTCTTTGTTCTATCTTGAGTTTATTTTTGTGTATGACGTAAGATATACATCTTGTTTCATTTTTCTGAAAATGGATATCCAATTTTGCCAGCACCATGTGTTAAAGAGGCTATCAATTCCTCATTTAATGGGTTTCAGCCCTTTGTCAAAGATCAGATGGATGGATGGATTTCTGGATTCTCAATTCTATTCCACTGTGTCTATTGTTGTACCAAGGCCAGGCTGTTTTGACTACCATGGCTCTATAGTGCGTTTTGAGATCAGGGAGTGTGAGACCTCCTACTTTGTTTTTCTTCTTCAATAGTGCTTGCTTATTCAAAGTTTCTTTCATTTCCACATAAAGTTAGTGATTAGTTTTTCTGTGCCTTTAAAGAATATTGATAGAATTTGGGTTGGGTTTGCATTGAATATGTAGATTGCTTTGGGTAGTATTAACATTTTCACAATATCCAGTCTTCCTATCCATGACTGTAGCATGTTCTTCCATTTATGTAGATCATAGACTTGTTTTAATTTTCTTCAGCTTCAACTTAAACTTTCATATGAGCAACTGATGGTCTCTTCTACAGTCAGTCCCTGGCCTTGTTCCACCTGATGATACTGAGCTTCACTATTGTCTCTTTCTGCAGATTCAGTCCATTTGATTCCTCTGTATTCCATCTGGTAAGATCCATGTGTATAGTCACCAATTATGTTGTTGGAAAAAAAGTATTTGCAATGAGTAAGTCATAGGTCTTGCAAAATTCCATCATGCAATCTCCAATGTTATCTCTGTCATCAAAGCCATATTTTCCAGCTACCCGTTTCTTTTTTGTTTCCAACATTTGCATTCCAATCAACAATAATTATCAATACATCTTGATTGCTTGTTTGGTCAATTTCAGACTGCAGAAGTTGGTAAAAATCTTCAATTTCTTCATCTTTGCCATTAGTTAAAAAAAAAAAACAAACTCACTGCCATCGAGTCAGATCCGACCCATAGCGACCCCTCCTTGGGTTTCCGAGGCAGTATCACTACAGAAGTAGATTGGCATTAGTAGTTGGTGCATAAATTTGAGTAATAGTAGTATTAACTGGTTTTCCTTATAGGTATATAGATTTCACTGAGGGCATTGTATCAGGATAGATCTTGAAATGTTCTTTTTGATGATGAATATAATGCCATCCCTCTCCAGTTTGTTATTCTTACAATAGTAGACCATATAATTGATTCAAAATGGCCAATACCAGTTCTTTCCTGCTCACTAATGCCTAGGATATCAATCTTTATGTGTTTCATTTCATTTTTGAGAACTTCCCATTTTTCTAGATTCATATATTGTACATTCCACATTCCTATTATTAATGGATGTTTTCAGCTGTTTCTTCACATTTTGAGTCATGTCGCATCAGGAAAAGAAGGTCCCTCAGGCTTTACTCCATCCATGACATTAACTCTACTTTGAGGAGGCAGCTCTTCCCCAGTCATATTCTGAGTACCTTCCAATCTGAAGTGCTCATCTTCCAGCACTATATCAGACAATGTTCTGCTGCTATTCAGAAGATTTTAAGTGGTCAATTTTTTCAGAAGTGGTCCTTCTTCCTAGTCTGTCTTACTCTGAAAGCTCTGCCAAAACCTGTGCACCATGGGTGACCCTGCTGTGGCATAGCTTCCATCATTTCAGCAAAATGCAAGCCACCACAGCACAAGTAGTAGTCTATTTGTTATATATACTTGTTATTTTTGTTTTCAGGTGCCATCAAGACAATTCGGACTCCTAGTGACCCTATGTACAATAGTAAGAAACACTGTCCAGTCCTGCACCATCCTAACAATCCTTGTTATGCTTGCCCATTGACACAGCCACTGTATCAGTCCATCTCATCAAGGGACTTCCCCTTTTTCTCTGACCCCTCACTTTACCAGCATGATATCCTTCTCCAGGGACTGGTTCCTTCTGACCACATGACCAAAGCAGGTGAGACTATCTGGTCATTCTCGCCTCCAAGAAGCATTCCAGTGGCACTTCTTCCAGGACAGATTTGTTCATTCTTCTGGCAGCCCATGATATTTTCAGTACTCTTTGCAAACACCACAATTCCAACTCTGTGATAGTTGGAGCTGTGTGTCAACTTGGCTGGACCACAATTCTGTATAGTTTTAGCAATTGTGATGTGGGTTGTTCCAAAAATGGGATCAGATGTATGTTTTGGGCAGCCAATCCATTGAAAGGGAGTTTCCCTAGTGGTGTGGCCTGTTTCCAGTATATTTATGGACATCCTGGGAAAAGACACACTCTTCTGTGGGTCGGGATTCTGTTGTGCTGCCTACAACTGTCCATGAACGAACAATCTACCATTCGGCCTGGAGATCTTGAATTCAACATTCATTGGGGTCAACAGCCAGTATACTGCCTGCCAACCCTGAGCTTCTCAGCCCTGCAGTTGCATGAGTCAGGAGAAGGCTCCAGCTTGTCGTTTGATTCAAGAACTTGGGACTTGCCAGCTTTTATTAGTGTGTGAGCCATTCTCCTAAGATAAATTTCTCTTTCTTTCTCTCTTTATATAAAAACTTTACTGGTATTGCTTCTCTAGAGAACCCAGTCTAACACAAAGGCATCAACTCTTCTTCAGTCATCCTTATTTATTGCCCAGATTTCACATGCATATAATGCCACTGAAAATACCATGGCTTGGGTTAGGTGCACCTTAGTCTTCAAAGTGACATCTTTGCTCTTCAGCACTTTTAAGAGGTGTTTTGTAGCAGATTTGCCCAGTGCAATAGAAAGTCTGATTTCTTGACTGCTACTTCCATGAATGTTGATTGCAGATCCAAGTAAAATGAAATCTTTGCCAACTTCAATTTCATCTTCAATTATCATGATATTGCTTATTGGTCCAGTTGTGAAGATTTGTGTTTTCTTTATGTTGAGGTGTAATCCATACAGAAGACTATAGCTTTTGACCTTCATCAATAAGTGCTTCAAATCATCTTCATTTTCAGCAAGCAAGGTTGTGTCATCTGCATATCACAGGTTGTTAATGAGTATTCCACCAATCCTAACGCCATGTTTTTCTTCATACAGTCCAAATTTTTGGATTATTTGTTTAGCATACAAATTGAATAAGTACGGTGAAAGGATACATCTCTGACACACACCCTTCCTGATTTTAAACCATGCAGTATTCCCTTGTTTTGTTAGAGCAACAGCCTCTTGGTCTATGTACAGGTTCCTCATGAGTACAATTAAGTGCTCTGGAATCCTCATTCTTCACAATATTATCCATAATTTGTTATGATCCACACAGTCAAATGTCTTTCTATAGTCAATAAAACACTGGCAAACATCTTTCTGGTGCTCTTTACTTTCAACTAAGATCCATGTGATATCAGCAATGATATACCTTATTCCATGTCCTCTTCTGAATCCAGCTTGCATTTCTGGAAGTTCCCTGTCAATATACTGCTGGACACTTTTCAAAATTATCTTCAGCAAAATTTTACTTGGTATTAATGATATTATTCAATAATTTCCATGTCTCTTGGATCACTTTTCTTTGGAATGGGCACAAATATGGATCTCTTCCAGTTAGTGGGCCAGGTAGCTGTCTTCCAAATTTCCTGACATAAATGAGTAAACGCCTCCAGTGCTGCATCCATTTGTTGAAACACTTCAGTGGATATTCTGTCAATTCCTGAAGCCTTGTTTTTCACCAATTCCTTTGGTGCAACTTGGACTTCTTCCACCAGTACCATTGGCTCTTGATCATATACTACATCTTGAAATGGTTGAACCTCTACAAATTCTTTTTGGTACAGTGACTGTGTATTCTTTCCATCTTGTTCTGATGCTTCCTGCATTGTTCAATATTTTGCCCATAGAATTCTTCAATGTTGCAATTCAAGGCTTGATTTTTTCTTCAGCTCTTTCAGCTTTAGAAATACCGAACATGATCTTCCCTTTTGGTTTTCTAATTCCAGATCTTTGCACGTTTCTTCATAATACTTTACTTTGTCTTTTTGAGCTGCTCTTTGACATCTTCTATTCAGCTCTTTTATTTCAACATTTATTTCTTTCACTTTAGCTACTCTCCACTCAAGAGCAAGTTTAGTATCACTCCAGACATCCATTTTAGATTTTTCTTCCTTTCCTGTCTTTTTAATGACCTTTTGCTTTTGTCATGCATGATGTTTTTGATGTCATCCCACAATGCGCATGGTCTTCAGTTATTGGTGTTTGAAATGTCAAATCTATTCTTCACATGGTCTCTAAATTCAGCTGGGACATACTTAAGATCATATTTTGGCTCACATGGACTTATTTCAATTTTCTTCAGCTTCAACTTGAACTTGCATATGAGCAATTGATGGTCTGTTCTACAGTCAGCTCCTGACTTTATTTTGACTGATAATATTGAGCTTCTCTATCACCTCTTTCCACAGATGTAGTTGATCTGAATCTTGAATATTCCATCTGATGAGGTCCACATGTATAGTCTCTGCTTATGTTGTTGAAAAAATATATTTGCAGTGAATAAATCATTGGTCTTGCAATATTCTATCAAGCAACCTCCAGTGTTATTTCAGTCACCAAGGCCATATTTTCCAACTATTGATGATTCTTCTTTGTTTCCAACTCTTGCATTCTAATTGTTCTGGTTACCTAGTGCTGCTCTGACAAGGATATAACACAAATGGGATGGGTGAACAAAAAGGAGTTGATTCTCTTACAGTTTGGAGGCTAGAAGCCCAAGTTCCAAGTACCAGGCTCTAGGGGCTGGGTGAAAGCCCCTCAATCTTGGGCTTCAGCTCTGCCTCCTGTTCCTGGCCCACTGAATCTAGAGGCTTTTCTTCACTCAGACAGCTACTGGCTGCTGAGACTGACAATCCCAAGGTTGACAAATAAAAAGGCACAGTTCCAATGTTACCAAACCACATGGCAAGCCATTAACTCATGTTCATTGAAAGTCCCAAGGTTGGCAGAGCATGGCAGGCTGCTGAACAATGACACAGTCACATGCAGGGTCCAAGCATGCCATAAGTTAGAGACCACTCCCAAAGCTGTTTCTTATATACAGGAAGCAGACCACATACCCAAAGGCAGCTACTCAGCTGCTCCCAGTAGATTCCACCATGGAGTCGATTACCAGTCTCATCATGGGGAATACTACATCCAGTATTATCCAACCACTGAACCAGGCCCCACCAACAAACTTAACCACCACATTGGTGCATAAATTTTAATAGTCGCATTGACTGGTCTTCCCTGTAGGTGTATGGATATTATTCTATCACTTACAACATTGTACTTCAGGATCTTGAAGTGTTCTTTTTGATGATGAATGCGATACCATTCCTCAACAATTTGTCATTCCCAGTATAGTAAACCATATGATTATCTGATTCAAAGTGGCCAATACCAGTCCATTTCAGTTCACTAATGCCTAGGATATTGATCTTTATTTATTCCATTTCATTTTTGAGAGCTTCCAGTTTTCATCAGTTCATACTTTCTACAGTCTACATTCCTATTATTAATGGATTTTTACAGCTGTTCTTCCCATTTTGAGTCATGCCACATCAGGAAAAGAAGGTCCCTAAAGCTTTACTCTATCCACTTCATTAAGGTTGACTCTACTTTGAGGAGGAAGTTCTTTCTCAATCATATTTTGAGTGTCTTCCAACTTGAGTATCTCATCTTTCAGCACTATATTAGGCAATGCTTCACAGCTATTCACAAAGTTTTCTGGTAATATATCAGACAGTGTTTGACTGCTATTCATAAGGTTTTCAGTGGCCTATTTTTTCAAAAGTGGGTGGTCCCATCCTTCTTTGCAGTCTGTCTTAGTCTGGAAGCTCCACTGAAACCTATCCACCATGAGTGACTCTGCTGGTATTTGAAATACTGGTGCATAGCCTCCAGCCTCACAGCACAACAAATTGACAGATAAGTCGTGACATAGATACTTAGAAATGGTAAGAAAATGTATCAATCAGTTCCCTGCCCCCTCCCACCAAAAAAACAGGCAGGTTCACTCAAATTGAGTATTTTGAAAAGAGTTTAATAAAGGGCTATAAGAATAAATAATGAAATACTGTAGGAGAGTTTACTTATGGAGGAGGAGTGGTGTTGTCACCTCAGGTCTGAAAGGGCAAGGGGAAGAAGTTGCTCCTAGAGGAGAGAGAGAGAGAGAGTTTCAAGGAGAGGGCTTCCTGACTGAAACTGTGACCTTTTATTGAGGGCTACAATCAATGAATAGTATCCTGTAAAGAAAAAGCTAGGAGAACAAATATCTCAACTTCACGCTCCTCCCAATGATCTCCCAGTAGTGCTTCCTATTGGTCTGATGTACTAGGAAACCAGAGGGCAAAGGAGCCCAGTGATAGAATCTATGCAGGACTGTGTTATAGGACACAGAGTAGGGTAGAAAATGTTGGACAAGGGATTTGGACAGATAAAGGGAAGATGTCTAGGAGAATTTGCCAAGGGAAAGGAAGCAAGCATTTATGGAGGACCCACCATGTTTCCCACCACTTGTCTGTTAGTTTGTTGTACTGTGGTGGCTTGCACATTGCTGTGATGCTGAATGCTATGCTACTGGTATTTCAAGTACCACCAGGGTCACCCATGGTGGACATGTTTCAGTGGAGCTTCCAGACTAAGACACACCAGGAAGAAAGATATGGCTGACTACTTCTGAAAAAAAATTGGCCAGTGAACTCTTATGAGTAGCAGCAGAACATTGCCTGATATAATGCTGGAAGATGAGCCCCTCAAGTTAGAAGGCACTCAATATATGATTGGGGAAGAGCTGTCTCCTCAAAGTAGAGTCAATCTTAATGATATGGATGGAGTAAAGCTTTAGGGACCTTCTTTTCCTGATATGGCATGACTCAAAGTGGGAAGAAACAGCTGCAAGCATTCATTAATAATAAGAACATAAACTATATGAAATATGAATCTAGAAAAATTGGAAGCTGTCAAAAATGAAATGGAACACATAAAGATCAATATTATAGTCATTACAGAGCTGAAATAGACTAGTATCAGCCATTTTGAATCAGAGAATCATATGGTCTAATATCCTAGGAATGACTAATTGAAAGGAATAGTGTCCCACTCATCCTCAAAAAGAACATTTCAAGATCTATCTTAAAGTATAACCCTGTCAGTTATAGAATAATATCGATATGTCTACAAAGAAGACTAGTTAATGTGACTACTATTCAAATTTACATACCAAAAAAGAAGTTGAAGATTTTTACCAACTTCTTTAATCTGAAATTGATCAAGCATGCAATCAAGATGAATGGATAATTACTGGTGATTGGAATGCAGCAGTTGGAAACAAAGAAGAAGGACTGATAGCTGGAAAATATGGCCTTGGTGACAGAAATAATGCCAGAGATCACATGATAAAATTTTGCAAGACCAATGACTTATTCACGCAAATACCTTTTTCAACAACATAAACAGTGACTATATGTGAATCTCACCATATGGACTACATAGGAATTAAATCTACTGCATCTATGGAAAGAGATGATGAAGAAGCTCTATATCATCAGTCAGTACAAGGTCAGGGATAGACTGTGGAACAGACCATTAATTGCTCATATGAAAGTTTAAGTTCAAGCTGAAGAAATTTCAAATATATTCATGAGAGCCAAAATATGACCTTGAATGTATCCCATCTGAATTTAGACACCATCTCAAGGATAGATTTGACACATTGAATACTAGTGACTGAAGACCAGAAGAATTGTAGAAAGACATCATACATGAAGAAAGCAAAAGGTCATTAAAAAGGAAAGGAAGAAAAGACTAAAATTGATGTCAGAAGATATTATGAAATTTGCTCTTGAACATAGAATAGCTAAAGCTAAAGGAAGAAATGATGGAGTAAAAGAGCTGGATAGAAAATTTCAAAGGGCAGCTTGAGAAGAAAAAGTATTGTAATTAAATATGCAGATACCTTGAGTTAGAAAACCAAAAGGGAAGATCACACTTAGCATTTCTCAAGCTGAATGAACTGAAGAAAAAATTCAAGCCTTGAGTTTCAATACTGAAAGCTTCTATGGGCAAAATATTGAATGACACAGGAAATATCAAAAGAAAATTGTCTGGATGTAGAGGGAAGGCTATATAGCCTCAGTGCAGGTAGAGAGGGAGTCTTTCTCCTCTGGCCTCTGCTTAGATATCCCTAATCATGCCTGGTCAGTGAGTCCTGCACTGAAGTCCACTACAGAATGTCTCAGGTCTGGGCAATCATGCTGGCAGCCACTGCTAATGGCCATGAACCTTGCCATTATTTTGATGGTAAGTTCCTGCCCTCAATGTCTTCCTCTTCTGACTCTAGGCCTCTTCTCATCTTGCTGTTCTTTCTACCCAGGATATGTGGGAATTTCAGGACCTCCTTTACAGCCTTATAAGACCAAGTATGCTGTCTCCAATCATCTTTTTGCTTCATTACACCATAAGACCATTTCAAATCAACTGTGACTACTTTATGTTGATATGGGGCACAATGTGAAGGAATCCACAAGGTATAAACAAGAAGGCTGATACCAACCCCTTTTATGGTCCAGGGTGTAGAGACTGCATCAGAAATCTAGGCATATCCTCTTCAAATATCTCTAGTTCCTATGAGTATCAAAAAGGATTTTAAGACATTTGACTGCTAACCAGAAGGCTGGCAGTTCACACCCACCAACCACTCCTAAGAAGGAAGATTGGACTAACTACTTCTGTAGTGATACTGCCTCAGAAACCCAAGGAGGGGTTGCTATGAGTTGGATCCAACTCCATGGCAGTGAGTTTGGTTTTAGTTTGGTTTGGTTTAATATCATGAACTTTCCTTATGTTAGTATCCCCCATCCTCACTACACAATGGCTGATGGTGAAGTACTATTTTCAGACCACCTATTTTGCTCTTCATATGTAAAGGGAGAGGAGCCCTGATGGTACAGTGGTTAAGCAATTGGCTGTTAACTGAAAGGTCTGTGGTTTGAATCCACCAGTTACTCCATGGGAGAAGAGACATGGTGATCTGCTCCCATAAAGATTTCAGGCTTGAAAACCCTATGGAACAGTTCTACTCTGTGCCATAGGGTCATTATGAGTTGGAATTGACTCGATGACACACAACAACAATGTAACGGGAATCTTTACCTTCGTAAAAGCCAGGATTTTGAAACCATTCTCTGTCTTAGTCTGGGTTTTCTTGAGAAGCAAAGCCAATGAAGCATATATAAATATGTTGTTGTTGTTCGCCGTCGAGTCGGCCCCGACTCATAGCGACCCCTCCTTGGGTTTCCGAGGCAGTATCAGGTTGGGCAATCCTACTTCCGTAGTGATACTGCCTTGGAAACCCAAGGAGGGGTCGCTATGAGTCGGGGCCGACTAGACGGCACATAACAACAACAACAACATCACTACGGAAGTAGGATTGCCCAACCTTCCTTCCAAGGAGTGGCTGGTAGGTTTGAACCGCCAGCATTCTGGTGATCAGTCAAGTGCCTTAGTCACTATGCTACCAGAGCTGATTGCAGGGGATGACAAACCCAAAATCTGAGGGTCAGGTGACAGGGCAGAGATTTCTGCAGACCTACATCCCAAGGACTGGAGGTCAGGTGATGAGAAGAGTGCAGAAAAAGAGAGAGATAGCTTTGCCAGAACGTCTATTTATATACTGGAGTCAGGCTCCACCCTCAAGGAAACTCCCATTTGATTGATTGGCTCCTCACATCAGATCACAAAAATGGAAGGTGATTACATTATGGAAGAGCACATGTCAAACCACTGAAAATTACAGCTTAGCCAAATTGACACATAACATTAACCATTACACTATGCACTCAAAAAATTAATTTGAAACAGAGGTGAACAATGATACATTTGTTCTAGGTCACATCTGTGTTCTCCTGAAGCAATAAGTGCAATTGATTCAATGAGTAGGAAGAGTGCAAGACAACACAAAGCAAAGATTATCGGGAGCAGATAATCACAAAAAAATTGGTTTAATATCTCAAAAATATATGGCACACTTTCACTCATCTATTTGGACAAAAATTATATATTTTTAAGGTACTTACTATGTGCCAGGCACTGTATTGAGTGGTCATATATTGTGAACTCCCCAGGCCAATTCTTATTACAACATATTTACTGTAAAGCAAAATAATTTGCAAACCGTAGGCAATCATTTTTGGCTACATTCAATATGATGATGAATTAGCTTGGTCA
The DNA here is from genome assembly GCF_000298275.1 of Orycteropus afer afer. Classification (NCBI taxonomy): domain Eukaryota; kingdom Metazoa; phylum Chordata; class Mammalia; order Tubulidentata; family Orycteropodidae; genus Orycteropus; species Orycteropus afer. The sequence continues at coordinate 1,772,436 of NW_006921914.1, forward strand.
ATTATTTTTATTCATTGGGTCTGAGAATATTGTGGCTAATTGTTTTTTGCCTGGGTAACTGGGGGTTAACCTGAGAACCTTACTAACTTTCAAAATTTATAGCTGAAAATCCTATGAGTCCAATTTCCTGCCATAGCGAGTACAGTATAGTAAGTCATATTAGTGAACAAAATTTAATATTTGAAGATGAACGATAATGTCAGGTCTTAGAGTCATCTTTTCAACTATCGATGGCATCAGCCCAGACTAGTGATGTAGTTGTAAAAGGCTTAAGAAGAGTGTCTTTAACCCATAGGGAGCCCACAATGCTAGAAATGCATTTTTTAAAATAAATAAATAACCCTAGAAAATAGCTATCTTTTGATACACTTCTTTCTGCAAAAACACAATTCAGAAAAAAAGTTTGATTAGTTACTGGTCTTGGTTAAAGAAAGATGTATTAATAACTTGGATACTTGTTTGAAGCAAATTGTAAGGAGATTTTTGAACTGCAATAGAATATAAATTTATTTCAAATAATGTTGCAAACTTCTAGTAAGCCTTTTTCTTACTGAAAGATCTTTAAGACAGCTCACCATTGCCATTTTACTTTGAGCCTAGAATATTGTGTGCTTTATATTTTCAAATATACCTTTAATAAACTGCTTACAAGTTTTTCACAGTAGAAAATTACTTACTAGGGCTGTGATGTTATTCTTAAAAGTGTCCTGATTTCATTGTCCTGCCTCCATATTGCTCTGAATCAGTACCATTCTTGCTCTAATTTGAGAGAAACTGTCATTAGTTAAAGAGACTCTTTAGACAGGTCACTGGGTATTTTGCCCTTCCTCTCTAAGAGAATAATTACATCTTCTACTAATGAAAAGCTAATGGTTAAAAAGCATCTCAAGCTATAGCCAGGCAAAAACATGAAACGAAGAGTCACTTACAACTACATGTGAGATCTCATATCTCTTTTATTTTAATTGCTAAACAAATTTTTGCAGACTTGAAAAGGGCTAGTTTGACAGCCCTGAAGCAAAAGTCCTTGCTTGTTAACAGTTGCAGCCTTAATCTTTTGGAAGAAAATATGAAGCTAAAAAAGAGAGCTACCGTAGGGTTTCTTCAGAATGAGAGTGTGAAAGGTGGGGGCTGAAAAGTTGCCCAGCAATTAAGGTAATTACCTTTATCAGGAGAGAGCAAAAAAAAAAAAAAGTCCTGGAAGACAGCTAAGAAGAAGCAAAATGTATATACTCTTCCTTGGTGGCACACTGGTTAAGTACTCGGCTGCTAAAAGAAAGGTCAGTGATTTGAACCCACCAGCCACTCTGTGGGAGAAAGATGTGGCAGTCTGGTTCTGTAGAGATTAGAGCCTTGGTAAATGAATGGGACAGTTCCACTCTCTCCTATAGGGTCACTATGAGTCAGAATCAACTAGATGGCAATGGGTTTTTTGTTTTCTTTTGTTTTTTACCTTTTTCCCAGAGTCCCTGAGTGGTGCAAATGTTTAAGTGCTCAACTACTAACTGAAAGGTTGATGGCTCCAAACCCCCACAAGGGGCACCTTGGAAGGAAGTACTGGTAATCTGCTTACACAAGGTCACAGTCTTGAACACACTATGGAGCAGTTCTACTCTGTATGCATGGAATTATCATGAGATGAAATTGACCCAATGGCAACTGGTTTTGGTTTTTTTTTTTTTCTTCCCTTTTCCTTCCCCAAAGTGGGTAGAAGTTATCCTTATAGCGGTAAGATAAGATTGGAGAATAAGGCAGACCTGTCCCCACTTGACCTCAACCACCATTTCCTTTTCTCAAGATTTCTTGGGGGAAATTACAATATTGATTTTTATTCATAGAGGGTGGACTACTCCTGATGACAACAAAGGAAGGTTAAAGAATGTAATGTAGTACCTCCCAACAGTAGCCGGGACACTTTTTAGCAGTAGCAGAAGCAGGGAAGGCAGGGTGAATGTATAGATAGATGAACACTAGACAGTAAAAGCCAAGAGGCCCAACCTAAGGCTTGTCTGCTAATCACATTCAAATCTACAACTTGCCAGCGTGCCACATCCCAAACTCTCCAAATAATGCTAGCTTCAGGGGTCAATTTTTCCAAGTGCTTTCTGTGAGAAGACTTCTAATGGAAATATAAGCTTCAGAAGAGCAATGAGGGAGAAAAAATGTAAATCTCTTCTCCACCTTGCGCTCACTTTTCCTGCTGTTTTACGCAAAAGAAAAACTCATCAGAAATGACTCAAAAGGCCAGACTCTGACCTCCTCAGATCCTGCTCCCTCTAATCAGGCCACAGTTGACTGACAGTCAGGAAATAAACCCTACTGTGAAGGTACAGCCGGAGCAAGTTTATAGCCAATGACTAACATGATCTAATCTTCCAGCAATTTCGACAGTTTTCAATTCTGGAAGATTCATATATGTCTGTTTAACTTTCTGATTCTGTCCTACAACTACTCATTGAATTATTCTTCAAGATTCAATCTTCTCAAATGTTGCCACCTTTTTCATTATCAAACTCCAATGTAATATCAGGATCCACAATGTGCTCAAGCCCTACAATATCCACCTAGTTTGTTGTTGTTGTTATGTGCCGTAGAGTCAGACCCACTCATAGCGACCCCTCCTTGGGTTTCCAAGGTGGTATCACTACGGAAGTAGATTGCCCAACCTCCCTTTCAAGGAGTGGCTGGTGGGCTTGAACAGCCAGCCTTCTGGTTAGCAGTCAAATACCTTAGGCACTACACTACCAGAGCTCCCTATCCACCTAGTAGACATTGAAAATCCAGGAAAAAAAAAAAAAAAGCCTACAGCCAAAGCCTTACTGGTAGGAGGAGCAGACAAACACTTATCCAATTAACAAATCCTCACAAATCCTCACTGAACTGCCAATAGTTGTGTTAGCTACTGTGCTAGGTGTTGGAGGTGATACAATCATTCTTCAATTTCTGAGATGCCAGAAAGGTCCACTTGGCCAAAAATCCACCTCCCCCACAAACTGACTGATGCTTGCAATCTTTTTAATATGGAACAACGTCTTTAATTCCATAATTAGAGGGAAGTTTCCTATGAGAGGGAAGAGAGTTGATTTAAATCCATACTGAGTCAAAAATGACTGATATTAGTGCCACTGTCCAGAGCAGATTTTAATAGAAAGGAAGAAAGTAAAGGAAGAGGATAGACAGTGCTGGGAGCCTGAAGGGAATAGGAGGGTAAAAGAGATAACACAGAGAGCAAAGAGGACAGATTGAAGAGGTTGAGGACTCCAACAAGCAACTTTGCCAACTATGCCATCTTACTAAGGGCAATCCAGCCTGTAACTCAAGTAAACAGCTATTGGGTAATATGCCAAATGCAGCTGGTGCCAGCCAGATTCTGCAAGAGTTTTAATTTTCTTCTAAATCCAGTAATAAATTACATACCTAAAGGGTTCTCATTTAGGAAAAAAAGTAGTGCTTCAAGTGTAAAACAGAATTACTAATCTTAAAATTGCAAAAGGTATTAACATATAAATTAGCTATTCCTAAGAGATTTTCATACTCACCAATACACATGATTCATTTTCTCTGGCCCACTTCTATTATCTTTTACATTTGAAGCTCTGTTTTAGACTTCACTGTCAGATCAAGTTTTGAGTTTTTATTGTTTGTATTTCTGATGCACAGAGTTCTGGGATATCCTAACACACAGCTCAAGTCCATCCATCCTTATTTCAATTTTCATTTTTCATGAACTATACAAGGGCTTGTGCATTCACAGTAGGAAGATTCTTCAAGAGAGAGTGTGTGTGCCAGGGGGAGAAAGGTTGCTGGATTCTTACATGGTGAATCTTTCAAATGGAGACGTAGATGAAAGCATAGCAACAAACAGGAGACCACATTCTATGTTGATGGAGCTGGTACTCTGAGGCTCAACACCCTGCCAAAGAGGAAACTAGCCATAGGGCCAATGTACTACTGCTCTCATAATTCTATTCCTCTCTGATTAGGAAATGTTGGGACTATAGCACTCAGCCAGCTTCTTGAAATCATTATGCTCTTTTTGCTTTCTCACTGGGTCTTTATAGAATATAGGATAGTAGGGGAAAAAGAATGCTTATGGATAGTTGACAACATGAAGGGCCTTCTGGAGCATGTGGAAAAGAGACACTTCATATTTAGTGAAGGAAAAATTGGAGGAGAGGTTTCTTCCTCTCTGTCATTTCTCTGACAGACAGTAATGTCTCTCCTGCTGGTAGCTTTCAGGGCAAGGAGGTTTGTGTGAGCTGCTATGAAGTTCATTATCATATATTAATGCTCTAAAAATGCAATTGAAACTACCCTTCACGTGCACCACATTTACAAAATTATTCCAGTAAAATCTTATCCACAAAAATGACTAACAAGAATTCCTAGTGGGAAAAGAAACTGTTGTTGTTGTTATTATTGAATCATATCTTAGCACTGAGGATAGTCCTAGTGCATAAGCCAAACACCGCACAACAGAACTGTCTTAGAGTTACCTTTTCGCATAATGTCCACCTGTCATGGATTGAATTTTATCCCCAAAAGATGTACGTCAATTTGGCTGGGCCATGATTCTCAGTGCATTAGCAGTTAAGTAATGATGTGATTGGGCAGCTATGTAATGATGTATTCTCCCCCATGATGTGATCTGATGTGATCAGCCAATAAATTCCAAGGGGATTAGGGTGAGATGTAATATCCTTACTCAGGTCACAGGCCTGGTCCAATGTTAGGAGAGTTTTCCTGGGGTGTAGCCTGCATCACCTTTTTTTTTTTATGATTTGGGTGAAAGTTTACAGAGCAAATTCACTTTCCATACAGCAGTTCACACACACGTTGTCTCATGACATTGACTACAATTTACCACAATGCAACAACTCCCCTCCCACTTCCTCCCGATAATTACCTCTTCCCTGTGTCCA
>NW_006921914.1:1777482-1781852 GCF_000298275.1 Orycteropus afer afer
CAGACCAGCAAATCTGGTCCCCCTCCCTTTTTTTTTTTCCAAATGATTTTGAGTTTTGTTGCACATTGTTCTCCCTCTCTATCCAGGATCTCCTACACAGATCCCCCTCCAAGTGGTTGACAGTGGTAGCCAGGCACCATCTAGTTCTTCTGGTCTCATAGTCGTATAGGCTGAGGATTGTATGGTGTTTCAGTCATGAGGACTAATTGTTTCCATGAATCTTTGGTTTTCCTGCATCATGCTTTATCTTACACGAGATAAAAGGAGAGAGCAGCAAGAAGAGAGGGAGTAATCCGACTACCACCAATAAAGTACATTCAGGAGTAGAGCACAGCCTTTGGACCCAGGGTCCCTGTGCTGAGAACCTCCTAGACCCAGGGGAAGACTGATACTAAGACACATGGAGATCGCCAATGGATGCCAGGCCCACAGATGCTGAAAGGAAACAAGGACCCTCTCCCAGAGATGACAGAGAGAAAAAGCCTTCATCTAGAACTAGCACCCTGAATTTGACCTTCTACCCTTCCAAATTGTGCGAAAAGAAAATTGTTTGTTAAAATCATCCACTTATGGTATTTCTGCTATAGCAGTACTAGATAACTAAGACACTACCCCTAGCCAAAAGACCTTTCCAAGCAAGATCCACTTGACAAATCATTCTGCAATCCACTCAGCTCACCAGAGCTTTCATGTTGCTTCATTATGTGAAGAAAGATAAAAAACATGGGAGTTAGAAACATAAAAATCTAGTCTGGCTCTGTCACTGATCAATGGCATGACCTTAATGGGTATTAGTTTTCTTGTATATACAATGGGGCAAACAACACTACCTGAATACAATAACACTTGAGCTTACTGTTTTACAAAAGTTCAAATATTGTAGTGAATATTAAAGCATTTTGAAATATGTAAAGTGTAATACAAATGCAAGATGCAATTATTCTTCCTTACTCTAGAGTAGAAAGTTGACACAGTGGGGAACAATAATGCCTGATTTTCTGCCCTGAAGGATATGCACAAGACATTGCGGAGCATGGCTATGGGGGTTATTGATCAATCATCAATTCAGTTCCTCTGATTTCCCCTCACCCCCAGGCATTTTCTTCCTGAAGCTCTCCTAGTCATTTCCACAAGAATATTTTATTTGTTTTTTTACATACAATGTTGCTGTTGAGAAGTGTGAGATTAACCCTATTCTTTCTTTGTAGGTCTGTGGTTTGTTCTTTCAAGATGTTTTTAAAATTTCCTTTTTGATGTTCTTAACGTTCACTGTAAAATATCTAGTGTAGATTTTTCCTTCTCTCTCCTATTTGTCTCTCTCTGACTCCTTTCAACATGTTGTTGTTGTTGTTATGTGCCGTCGAGTCATACCTGACTCATAGCGACCCCTCCTTGGGTTTCCAAGGCAGTATCACTACGGAAGTAGATTGCCCAACCTTCCTTCCAAGGAGTGGCTGGTGGGTTTGAACCTCCAGCCGTCTGGTTAGCAGGCAAGTGTCTTAGCCACTATGCTACCAGAGCTCCTCCTTTCAACATAAGGTCTTTCATTATTTTTCAATTCCAGGAAAAAAAATTATCTCAACAATTTCTTATGACAATTCCTGCTCCCCATTTTTTTTATTTCTTTTAATTTCTGGGAAACCTATTTATTTGATAAATGGAACTTATAGTTCCATCTTCCATATTGTTTGTTTATATATATATATATTTCCTATTTCCTTATCCTTCCCTGCTTCCTTCTGAGAAAGTTCCTCAATTTTACCTTTAACTTACTAATTTGCTCATTAGCTTCACTCATCCTGCTATTTATTCTGGTAGTTATGTTCCTTATTTCATTTTTTTTATCTTTGTTGTTTCTACCTCTTGTGCACTTCTCTGTGTCTTCCTTTTCCTTAGTGCTATTGTGTTGGTAGCTCATTTTTGGTATATTGCCTTTCCCTTCACCCAAATCAATACTTGTTTCTTATCTATCTTCCAATTTTTACTCCTCTCCCTTCCCATCCCTGGTAACCAACAAACAAATTTTCCTTCCATATGTAAACCTTTCCGTGACTTTTTACAAGAATAGACTAATAAAATATTTTTCCTTCTGTGATTGACTTATTTCACTCAGCATAATGTCCTCCAAGTTTGTCCACATTATACAATGTTTCGTGGATTCTACATTATTTTTTAGTATGCACGGTATCTTGTTGTGTGTGTGTACCATAATTAGTTAGCCATTCTTCTGTTGACGGGCAATTAAGTTGTTTCCATCTCCTTGCTATTGTGAATAGTGCTGCAGTGAACATGGGTGTGCATATATCTATTCATGTCTTGGCTCTCACTTCTTTAGGATATATACCTAGTAATGGGATTGCTGGATTAAATGGTATTTCTATTTCTAACTTTTTAAGGAATTGCCATACCATTTTCCACAGTGGTTACATTATTTTACAGTCCCACCAGCAATGTATGAGAGTTGCAATCTCTCCACATCCTCACCAGCATTTGTTATTTTCTGTCTTGTTGGCCTTTGCTATTATTGCTGGGGTGAGATGGTATCTCATTGTTGTTTTGATTTGCATCTTTCTAATGGCTAATTGAGAATATTTCTTCATGTGTTTGTTAGCCGCTTGAATATCTTCCTTAATGAAGTCTCTGTGCATGATTTCTGCCCATTTTTTAAGTGGATTGTTTGTCTTTTTGATGTTGAGGTGTTGGAGTTTTCTATAAATTTTAGAAATAAGTCCCTGGTCAGATACGTCATTGCTGAATATTATTTCCCAATCTGTAGGTTCTCTTTTTCACTCTTTTGGAGAAGACTTTCAAAGCTCAGAAGTGTTTCAATCATTTTTATCACCAGAATTTCCACTACCACCCATGATGGAGTAACTGGCACTAGACTTTCTCTCCTAACATAAATAACTAGAAAGCTGACAAAATCTGTAAAACAACTATTTTCAAAAGTGATAACTGGCATTGCAGGAGTAAGATCTTTGAAAGAGGTAAACAAAAGGGGTAATTGCTGTGATTGCCCCAGCTTTATGTCTTGGGGCAGTTTCTGAGCCACAGAAAACCAAAGCAAAACACAGTGGTCTTCTGATTTAAGATCAGCCTTCAGGGAGGCTGAGGCAACTATAATTTGTAGGACAAAGTACTAGAGAGGAGAGAGCTATTCAAAGAAAGAACCCCAGACATTGACATAGGGGTTTCCTGAATCTTCAGTGCTTACTGAGTTGTACTTCATATGGTGAAACTCCAGTGAAGCTGGGCAAAAAACAACTTCTGGGTTACTATAAAATAAACAATCCCCAGACCTCATCCAGGGCTGGGAAATGTTTGAGTTCCAACCAGGCAGAGTGGAGAAATGTTGTTAACTTCAAAAAGATCTCAGTAGAAACCCCAGAAGGATCATACTTTAATAGTAGGGCTGAACTAGGCCTAGACCTACTGTAACATAGCTTATAAACAAGCCTTGAAAAGTTGTTTTAAAGGAGTCTAAGGAGACTTCACTTTAAATGTAAGGTGGCAGCCTAGATGGGATCCTGGGACAGAAAAAATACATTAGGTAAAAACTAAGAATATCTGAAAAAGTATGGACTAGTCAATAATAATCTATCAATATTAGTTCATTCCAAAGCTCATTGCCATGGAGTCAATTCTGACTCATATCGACCCTATAAGATGGAGTAGAACCACTCCATAGTGTTTACAAGCCTGTAAATCTTTGGCCCACAGAGCAGCTGATGGGTTCAAACTCCCAACCTATCAGTTAGCAGCTGAGTACTTAACCATTGCGTCACTAAGCCTCCTTTATGAATTCATTAGTCGTGACAAATGTGCCATGTTAACAATGGGGAAAACTCGGTGCATAACATGTGGGAATTCTCTGCACTTTTTTTGCAAATTTTTAAAATCTAAATCTATTCTAAAGAAATATATTTGAAAAGAAACATTAAAGAGATTTTTTCAGAATGAACTGAAATATTATATGAATGTTTAGGTCTGCACAAAGCAATGAAGAATGTCAGAAATGTAAATATGTGGGTAAAAACCAAAAATACCAAACTCGCTGCTGTCAAGTCAGATCCGACTCATAGGGACCCCTCCTTGGGTTTTTGCCAGCCTTCTGGTTAGCAGTCAAATGCCTTATGCACTACACCAACAGAGCTTCCAAAAATATGTGACTAAATATATATTTTATGGCTAGTATTTTCATTTGGTCTTTTTTTTTTTTTAACAAGTTATTGTTTTATTTTATTGCTAATTTCTTTTATTTCCTTAAGTATATTTATCTTGCATATTTTTAATTATTAGCTGATATGTCCCAATAATTCTGAATTGGATGGTATATATTGTTCAGTATGTTGTCTTTTTTTTTTTTTTTT
>NW_006921914.1:1783060-1783776 GCF_000298275.1 Orycteropus afer afer
CATGAATAGACACTTCACCAAGGAGGATATTCTAGCGGCCCACAAACACATGAAGAAAGGCTCACGATCATTAGCTATTTGTTGTTGTTGTTATGGGCCGTTGAGTCGGCCCCGACTCATAGTGACCCCTCCTTGGGTTTCCAAGGCAGTATCACTATGGAAGTAGATTGTCCAATCTTCCTTCTGAGGAGGGGCTGATGGTTTTGAACCACCAGCCTTTTGGTTAGCAGTCAAGTGCCTTAGGCACTATGCTACCAGAGCTCCTAGAGAAAGAGATGGCCTGGCTACCTAGCTGGGAGTGGCTGGTGGTTTGAATAGCCAGCCTTGGGTGTGGCAGGTGACTGCCTGAGGCCTGAGGCCATCCCCTAGGGCTATTAGAGAGATGCAAATCAAAACAACAATGAGATACCACCTTGCTCCAGCACTAGTAGCAAAGTTCAACAAGACAGAAAATAGCAAATGCTGGCAAGGATGCAGAGAGATTAGGACTCTCATATGCTGCTGATGGGACTGTAAAGTGGTACAACCAGTATGGAAAGCAGTATGGAGATTCCTTAAAAAGCTGCAAATAGAAATACCATTTGATCCAGCCATTCCATTACTGGGTATATATCCTAAAGAAGTGAGAGCCAGGACAAGAACAAGCATATGCATACCCATGTTCATCACAGCACTATTTACAATAGCCAAAAGATGGAAACAACCTAGGTGTCCAT
>NW_006921914.1:1784766-1785606 GCF_000298275.1 Orycteropus afer afer
AGTCAATGTCATGAGACAAAGTGTATGTGAACTGCTGTATGGAAAGTGAATTTGCTCTGTAAACTTTCACCCAAATCACAATTTAAAAGAAAGAAAGAAAGAAAGAAAAGAAAAAGTACATGAGAAAAAAAAAAGTTTTCTACTAATCTATCCTATCTCAAGCTACAACCACCCACATTCCATCCACACCAGTTCAAGGCAGCTTTCAGTATTCCCAGAAGTTTCTCATAGCTGTGTTTTTGCTGCTGCTATTGTTGTTGTCCCTGGTATCTATATTTCCCTCTGGCTTCTACAATTTCCAGAGAGTTAATTTACAGGGAGGAAGACAGCAGCTTATTTGGCAGGAATTGACACTCTTGTTAGATATTTTGTGCATTATCTCATTTAATCCTCTCAACAACTCTATGAGGTAGGTACTATTATTTTACCCATTTTACAGATGAAGAAACTGAAGCACTGGGACATTAAGCAACTTGCACAAGATCACACAGCTGTAAAAGATGGAGACAAAATTCAAACCCAAAGGAAGAAGGAAACCAAAGAGTCAAAGAAGAAACTAGTCTATAGGACTAAGAGTCAACACAAACCACAGCCTCATCTACCTTGAGACCAAAAGAACTAAATGGTGCCAGGCTACCACTATGTGTCAACTTGGCTGGGCCATGGTTTTGAGTGCCTGGATAGCTGGATGTGGTTATTCCCCATGATAAGACTGGTAATTAGCTGCATGGTGGAATTTGCTGTGAGCAGCTGAGTAGCTTCCTTTTTTATTTTTTATTTTAAGAGCTTGTTTTACATTCAAAGTCACATGTACATTTAGTTTCATTCCCTTTTTGCCAT
>NW_006921914.1:1787858-1788586 GCF_000298275.1 Orycteropus afer afer
TAATGGGCTCATACAGTACTTGTCCTTCTGCAATTGACTTATTTAACTCAGCATAATGTCCTCCAGGTTCATCCATGTTGCGAGATGATTCACATATCCCTCATTGTTCTTTAATTTGGCATAGTGTTCCATTGTGCGGATATATCATAATTTGGTTATCCACTCATCCATTGATGGGCATTTGGGTTGTCTCCATCTCTTTGCTATGAATGTGGTCTGCTTCCAGTACATAAGAAGAAACTTAGGGAAAGGTCTCTGGGCTTTTTGGCATGCTTGAATCCTGCATGTACTTGAGTCTCCATTTAGCAGCCTGCCATATTGCCTGCCAATCTTGGGACTGTTTCTGGACTTGAGCTAGTGGCCTGCTGTGTTGCTTGATGATCTTTGGACTATGTGCCATTTTACTTGTTGACCTTGGGTTTGTCAGCCTCAGCAGCCAACAGCTGTCTGAGTTAAGAGATGCCTCTAGCTCTAGTAGGCTGGGAGCAAGAGGCTGAGCTGAAGGCCAAGGTCAAGGAGTCTTCACCTAGCCCCTAGAGCTGGCATTTTGAACTCAGACTTCTAGCCTCCTAAACTGTAAGAGAATAAATCCTTGTTTGTTAAAGTCAACCACTGGTAGTATTTTATGTTAGAGCAACACTGTTGTTGTTGTTGTTATGTGCCGTCGAGTCAAACCCGACTCATAGCGACCCCTCCTTGGGTTTCCGAGGCAGTATCACTACGGAAGT
>NW_006921914.1:1788686-1789463 GCF_000298275.1 Orycteropus afer afer
GACTTACTGGACTGGTTGAGACTGGAGGACTGTCCTGCACTGAGATACTCTTTTAAACCTTGAACCAAAACTATCCCCTGAGGTTACCTCTTGGCTAAATAATAAATTGGCTCACAAATAAAGAATGTCACCTGTAAGTACTGTGCTTCTTTAAAATTTGTCTACATGAGACCAAATGGTCAACAAATACTTTAAAACAAATATAAAAATGTAAGGGGCCAGGGAAACTAGATTAATGGAAATGGAACAACCAGAATAGAAGAACAGAAATACTGAGAATGTTCATGCATTGGAAAAAATATGTAACCAATGTCACTGAACAATTTGTGTAAAAATTGTTGAATGGGAACCTAAACTGCTGTGTAAACCTTCAGCAAAAACAAAATAAAAAAAGTATTTTTTTAAAAAAAAATCCTAAGGTACACGAGGGAAATTTAAATAATAAATTTTGTTTCAACAATAAATTTCTTAAAGATCAATAAAATTACTTAGAAAAAGGAAAGAAAAAAAATTCAAAGTCATTCTTACTCCAGAGCCCAGGATCTTTGTTCACCACTGAATGAATGAATACCCAGTGTTAAGCACATGGTAGATGTTCACAAATATTTGCCTTTTTCTCCCGTTTTTTGTTCTGTTCAATTGCCTTTGCTGTTAGTTGCTGTTGAATCAGCGTCAGCTCATGGCAACCTTATGTATAATGGAATGAAATCTTGCCCAGTCCTGCACCATCCTCACAATCAGTCTGTTTGAGTCTATTGTTACGTTGTTACGGTCATT
>NW_006921914.1:1790902-1802627 GCF_000298275.1 Orycteropus afer afer
AGAAATATCACAATAGATAGCTTTAACAAACATGGATTTATTCTCTTACAGTTCAGGAGGCTAGAAGTCCAAATTCAAACTGCCGGCTCTAGTGGCTGGGTGAAGGCCCCTCGACTTTGGTCTTCAGCTCTTCCTCCTGTTCCAGGCCCACTAGAGCTGGAGGCTTTTTCTGATTCACACAGCTGCTGGCTGCTGAGGCTGATGAACCCAAGATAGACAGGTAAAATGGCACAGTCCTGAGATTATCAGCCAAAATGACAGGCCATGAATTCAAGTCCAGGAATAATCCCAAGAGCAGCAGGCAACACAGCAGGCCACTGAGATGAAGGCTCATCCAAATGCAGTATTAAGATGTGCCAAAACTTGAGACCTTCCATAAAGCTTCTCCTTATATAGTGGAAGCAGACCACATCCCAAAGGCAACTTCTTTACTCATAGCAGATTCGACCATGGAGGTGATTACAATCTCATCATGAGGATGAGATTGCCCAGTCACTCAAAATTACAGCCCAGCATGTGAGTTGAACATTTACCTCAAGTAGATACTCTCCTTGGAGAGAACAATCATGGGAGAAAGGAGGGCTGCTTATGCACAGGGAGACAGCTCAGGGGGCAGGAGAGTATGGAGGGATGGACACTGGGAAGAGGTAACTATGGGGAGGAAATGGGAGGGGAGCTGTTACATTGTGGTAAACTGTGGTCAATGTCATGAGACAAAGTGTATGTGAACTGCTGTATGGAAAGTGAATATGCTCTGTAAATCTTCACCCAAATCACAATAAAAAATAAAAAAAGAAAAAGAAAAAGAAAAAAATTACAGCCCAGCCAAGTTGACACACAACTTTAACTACCACAATATATCTAGAAACAAAGAAAGGAAGGACAGTTAACGTTCACTTAAAGTTCTCACTTACACCAAATAAACACACTATGCTAATATTTTTTTATAGCAACATATTTAAAAAATTGGCATAGCTGCACTTACTAAAGTATCTCCAGGGGGAGGAAGTGGTTGGGAAACAAACAGAGAGTGCATGCTATTTGTGTAAAAATACAGTAAAACTACATTTGAAAAATAGCCAGGAATCAGAGGATTCTTGTTTTATTTGATCTCCTCTAGACCTGAGCTGATAGGGAAACATTGTAGAACACTGAGCAGGAGGTTCTTGTGAAGAGCCCAATTCTTTCTCACAGAAAACTGGTTTTAGGTTGCAGCACTACTGGTTAGTGCAGCCCATAACCCTTGGGGAGAGAAGAAAGTTTAGCAATTACTCTAGCGCTTGAGAGAAAAATTTATCTAAAGGCATCACATTCATCATCATTTCAAGATCTATCTTAAAGTATAATGCTTTAGGATTATCAGTGATAGGATAATATCCTTATGACTACAAGGAAGATCAGTTAATACAAATATTCAAATTTACACACCAACCACTAATGTCAAAGATGAAGAAATTGAAGATTTTTACCAACTTTTTCAGTCTGGAATTGATCAAACATACAATCAAGATTCATTAATACTTACTAGTGATTAGAATGCAAAAGTTGGAAACAAAGAAGAGGGACTGGTAGGTGGAAAATAAGGCCTTGTTGATAGAAACGACACTGGAGATTGCATGATAAGAGTTTTCCAAGACCAACGACTTATACATTGCAAATAATACCTTTTTCAACAACATAAACAGTAACTATACATGTAGATCTTTCCAGATGGAATACACAGCAATCAAACCAACTACATCTGTGGAAAGAGACAATGGAGAATCTCAATATCATCAATCAGAACAAGGCCAGTGGCTCTCTGTGGAACAGACCATCAATTGCTCATATGCAAGTTTAAGTTGAAGCTGAAGAAAATTAAAACAAGTCCATGAAAGCTAAAATATGACCTTGAGTATATCTCATTTGAATTCAGAGACCCTCTCAAGATTAGATTTGTAGCACTGATCACTAATGACTGAAGACCAGATGAGTTGTGGGATGACATCAAGGACATCATACATGAAGAAAGCAAAAGGTCACTCAAAAGACAGGAAAGACCAAAACAGATGTTAGAAGAGACTCTGAAACTTGCTCTTGAGTGTAGAACAGCTAAAACGAATGGAAGAAATGATTAAGTAAAAGAGTTGAACAGAAGATTTCAAAGGGCAGCTCACGAAGACAAAGTATTAAAAAGAAGTATTAAAGACAAAGTACTAAAAAGAAATATGCAAAGAGCTGGAGTAAGAAAACCAAAATGGAAGAACATGCTCAACATTTCTCAAGCAACTATTATGATGATGGCTGAGGACCAGGCAGTGTTTCATTCTGTTGTACATAGGGTGGCTGTGAATCAAAGCTGACTCAACAACACCTAAAAACAACAGAGTTCCTGGGTGGTACAAATGGTGAACACATTCGGCTACTAACCAAAGGTTGGCAATTTGAGTCCACCCAGAGGAACCTTGGAAGAAAGGTCTGGTGATCTACTTCCAAAAAAGCAGCCATTGAAAATACTATGGAGTACAGTTCTGCCTTTACACATGAGGTTACCATGAGTCACAACCAACTTGAGAGAAATTGGTTCTGGTTTATATATCAGCAGAAAACCTTTTCCCTCAGCTACACGTGGAAGTGGACCCCCAGGTAGTCAGAGGTCATTGAATGGACCTTCGCTATTCCCATAGGTTAAAGTTAGACAGATGAGGGACCTTGTAAAGACATTGAGGCTCTGAGGAGACAGGTGACTCAAACACAGAGAAGAGAAAAAGCAAGGGTTTAGGTGGAAGGTTCATAGTCAGCCTCTCTTCAACTTAGGCAAGACTCCAGACTGTGTGATCACCACATTCTTAGCCCTATGCTTTTTTTTTTTTTTTTAATAAATATATCTTAAAAATAAATATCTGATCTTACCCTAAAGACTGGCATCTTTTGGTATAAGACTACAACTGTGTGCTCAGCACCCTAGCCTTGGTCCTCTCGGTCAGCCCAGATGAAATGGGGCCAGATGGCAGTGTGTGATTGCTAATCAGAAGGCTGGCGGTTGAAACCCACCAGCCACTCCTCAGAAGGAAGGTTGGGCAATCTACTTCTGTAGTGATACTGCCTCAGAAACCCAAGGAGGGGTCGCTATGGGTCGGGGCCGACTTGATGGCACATAACAACAACAACGATAAATTTATGTTGCAATTCACAGTCCCTTTCATTTTTATCATGGAAAACATTCCTGCCAATCCTGACCTTCACAATGATAAGAGTCAATATTAAATATATACAGTTCAGCCTACTCAAAGGACAAGGAAAATAATGATTTTTTAAAGCATGTTGTAGCCTTATTTATTCATATAACAATAATCATTTCTAGAATAGCAGAAAATAAGAGTTTGATTACCGCTTGTGTGGGCTGTTAGGCTGAGAAACACAGGCTTATAATATTTAAGGAGGAAGCAGGCATGGAATTTAGACAGAAGGGATATCCAATCAATAGATAAGTCTGTATTTGGAGAGTAAAGGCTTACCCTTTATTAAAATAAGGTAGGTTACACTCTGAGTCCAACTAAGTAGAACCATAGTCACTTTTCAAAACTTGACATAGATTGTATTCCACCAGTCCAAATGTACTTCAACAATTCTAATGACAGGAAACCTTCACAAGATACAGTATTTAATTTGAGGTTTTTCTTCAGTTATACTAAGTGCAGAACCATTACTTGTGCCCAATCGTTTAGGAGTCTGAGGTTTACAAAGTTCAATGGGTGAGGTGTAGAGGTCCTTTAAATCTTTGCTACTCAATCTGTGGTACCCAGAGGGCAACATCATTTGGGTGATTTTTAGAAATGTAGAGTCTAGGTCCTACCTCAGACTTACTGATTCAGAATCTGCTTGTTAACAATATCCTCAAGTGATTCATATTACATATGAGAAGCACTGCTGTGGATGTTAGTTGGCAGTTGGATTTGTCTGATTTCATGCACCAGAATCAAGCCTCTAGTAGCTAAATCCCAGTTATCTGCCTTCATTCCTGGTACTGAAGGCCAAGCTCTTAGGAGATATAAATAAGTGCACAATGATATCAGGTGATTGTCTAACTCTCTAACATTTATTAAACACTTACTGTGTACCCAACCAAAAGTTAGGCCCTTCCAAAACCGCACCCACTGCTGCTGACTCAATTCCAACTCACAGCGACCCTACAGGACAGGGCTGACCCATAAGTTTTCCAAGGCTATAAATCTTTACAGAAGCAGATTGTTACATCTTACTCCTTTGGAGTGACTGGTGGGTTCAAAACACTGACCTTTTGGTTGTCAGCAGAACACTTTAACCACTCCACCACCAGGACTCCTTTGTTAGGCCCTTGGAGAGAAAAAAGACATATAGGCAGTAATGCCCCTTTTCCACCTTCTCTCCAACTCTTTCCCTTAGTGCATTTCACACTGTAGTCATGCCACGATGGATCCCTGTTCTCCAAACGCGCCCTGTGCTTTTCTGTCTTTGTTCTCAATGTTCCCTCCCTACCTGAAATTTTCATGTCTTCCACCATCTTTGGCTGTTGAAATCCTACACATCCTTCAAAAGCCAGCTTCTGCCTCCCCTAAATTACTCTGTCTACCGTTCCCCCAGAGTGCATTCCCATATGTGCACCTTCACCATTATCCAGTAACACTTGGCTTCGGACTAACTGAAAAGATTGATGAGCTTTTCTGCAGCTAAAAAAAGAAACTGCATGTGTAATTTCACCTTTCTCCCAGCTAAACACACACACACACACACACACACACAAAAAAAAAAAAAACCTTAATTTTGATACTTAGGGTTAACCTTGACCTCCTCTTCTCTTTTTAAATATTTGTTTCATTTCCAAAGCTCTCTGGTAGCCTAGTGCCTAAGGCACTTGACTGCTAACCAGAAGGCTGGCGGTTCAAACCCACCAGCCACTCCTTGGAAGGAAGATGTGGCTATCTACTTCCGTAGTGATACTGTCTCAGAAACCCAAGGAGGGTCGCTAGGAGTCAGGTCCAACTCGATGGCACATAACAACAACAACAACATTGAAGTAAAGCACTGCCAAAACATCTTCTATTTCAAAATCAACTTTTAGAACTTCATCGAAATTTTAAATGTTTCACACAAGAGTCAAAACATTTGGTCCCCAACCACTGGGCTTCACTGAGAATATTACCCACTGTCCTACATGATTTGCATAAAGCAATAAAAACATAAACACAAAATAAGCCCAGAGTCCCTAAACTAGTCTCTGAGCAAGTCACCTGCGCTGACAATGCCCAGCACTGGATGTAATTTTCAGTGGATCCTCTAGATGGTAGCATTGTGCATATTTTCTTAGACCTCTTTCTGCAGATTTTCTTATTCAATGTTTTATACATCAGGAAAGGAATAGAAAGGGAAATAAAAGATCAAATACTGATTTCAAATTAATAAAAATCCATAATGAGGTTAAACTTAATATTAAAAGTCTTCCTAAAATTCGATTGCTTCTCAAACCATTTTCCTATCTCCTTTTACGCCATTGCTAAAAAGTTCAAAATTATACTTCACACTATTGACTCTTTAGAAGTGAGGATGGTGAGACTCCGTCTCTCGTACGTTGGTCACATCATCAGGAGGGTCCAGTCCCTGGAGAAGGACATCATGCTTGGTAAAGCAGAGGGTCAGCAAAAAAAGAAGGAGGATCCTCAATGAGATGAGCTGCATGTGAAGGCTAGACAACGAATAAGGAAGAGAGATTTGATATATTTGAATTGTGGTGCCAGAGAAGAATACTGAAAATAACATGGACTGCTAGAAGAACAAACAAAGCTGTCTTGGAAGAAGTACAGTTGGAATGCTCTTTAGAAGTTAGAATGGCCAGATTTTATCTCATGCACTTTGGTCATGTTGTCAGAAGGGAACAGGCCCTGGAGAAGGATGTCATGCTTGGTGGGGTGGAGGGTTAGCAAAACAGGGGAAGAGCCCCAAGAGCATGGATTGACACAGTGGCTGCAATGAAGGGCTCAATCATAGCAAGGATTGTGAAGATGGCGTCAAAACCAAACCAAACCGAACTCACTGCCATGGAGTTGATTCAAACTCATAGTGACCCCATTGGGTTTTCAAGACTGTAAAGTTGTATGGAAGTAGATTGCCTCATGTTCCTCCCATGGAGCAGCTACTGGGTATGAACAGCCGACCTTCCAGTTAGCAACCAAATACCTTACCCACTATGCCACCAGAGCTCAGGACCAGGAATGTTCATTTTGTTGCACATAGGGTCACTATGAGTCAGAACCAACTCCATAGCACCTAACAACAATAGCGTTAGTACACTTCCTCACCTCCCATTCACTTCCCAATCCCTTGCAATCTGACTTTGCCCTCCTTCCCACCCAAACTTTCTGAGATCATTATTTAAGATCTTCAATTATTTCCTCCTAATCTTTAGCCCCCACTGCCTCTTCTTAGGGTTCATCCTAGTTAATTTATTGGAAATATTTGCAAGGTGATTGCCATTTCCTACATTTACTCCCACAATTTTCCCAACTGCTTTATTTTTAAATTTTTCACACCTACAAAAAGTTGAAAGAATAATGAGCAGTCACATGCCCTTACCTTAAATTCACCATTCTCTCAGTGTCTCCCTTTCTCCACAGATGACGTGACACTAAATATTTCAGCATACATCTTAAGTTGAAGACACCATGGTACTTGAACCCTGAATACTTCAGTATGCATCTTGTAAGAATAAGAATATCCTCCTACAACACCCTCCTGTTAAAGTCCTTAGCTCTCCTTGCCTTCACTTGGTTCTCCTACCTCTAATCACACCTTTGTAGATGTATCAGGGTCAATAAGACTCTGGTCCTACCAGATCATAAGACTTAGTTCTGCTACTCACTCTCTAATTTAAAAGAAGAAAAGAAATATTTTGCTTAATTATAAAAGTAACACATATTTATTGTAGAAAAACTGAGAAAACAAAGAAATTTAAAGAAAATGAAAAGCATCTAAACCTACCATCTAGTGGTTAACATTAAAAAATATTTTTTAGACTTTCTCTGTGTATAATAATTTCACAAAATTGAATTAATGAGGTGGATTCAATATTGTATCCTTTTTTTCACTTAACATTGAAACATTAGCATTAAAAATTCTTCATGAAATATTTTTATTTGCTAGTGTTATCCCATTTAGTGCAATCTTAAAGGAAAAACAAACATTTCTGATTAAAAATAAGTAAAAGACAAAAACAGCTCATTTATAAAGGAATTAAAATGACTAAAAGTTCATGAAAATACCTTTTTGTTAAACTATAATTACAATATGTTAAACCTAGGATGATTTGGGGGCTTAAAGATAAGAGCAAGAGGGGAAGGATGTGTGTAGTTATAAGTACATTTTCTTGGGTAAAAGAAGGAGTAATGGCACTAATGTGATAAGGAAATTTTCCTTGTTGGGTAGTAATGAGGATGTATAAGGAGTAAAGGGCTGTGATTAGAATATTGGCTCCTATTAGGATAATGGTGAAATTGGATCATGAGAATCATGCTATTACTATGAATAATAAAGGAAAAACAATTGATTGGTTAGGCTGGCTAGTAGTCTTCATGCTGCTATTAGAGGGAGAAGTATTTCCAGGACTCAAGCTAAAATTACAGTTCGGCTGTGGATGTGCTCCTAGTTGGAGTTGGCTAGACAGAAAAGTATAGATGAAGTTAGGCTATGGGCAATAAAAAGCTTCAGGAAGTTTGAATGAGGATGGCGATGATGACTAGAGCTATATGGCTGACTGAGGAATATGCGATGAGGGATTTTATGTCTGTTTGGCATAAACAGATTGAGCTGGTTATGATTATATATCATAAGGAGAGTATGAGAAATAGACATGCCATTTGGTCTGTTATGGGGTCTAGTAGAATTGAAATTCGTAGTATGCCATATCCACCTAATTTCAGGAGGATCACAGCCAGTACTATGGATCCTGCAATGGGAGCTTCAACATGTGCTTTAGGTAGTCATAGGTGTAGTCCGTACAGAGGTATTTTTACTATGAAGGCTATTATGCATGCTAGTCATAGGAAATCAGAGAATCATGGGTGGGGTAGAGGTTGTATTCATAGTTGTATAATAAGGAAGTTGAGTGTTCTAAGTGAATTCTGAATTCATATGAGAGCCACGTGGGAGCTCTAGTAGCATAGTGCCTAAGGCACTTGACTGCTAACCAGAAGGCTGGCGGTTCAAACCCACCAGCCACTCCTCAGAAGGAAGACGGAGCAATCTACTTCCATAGTGATACTGCCTCAGAAACCCAAGGAGGGGTCGTGATGAGTCGGATCCAACTCGATGGCACATAACAAACACAACAACATCAAGGATAGGGTAAATGCAAGGAGAATGTTTATATAGGAAGGCATGTTAATTATGAAGTAAATAATAATTTAACGAGTCGAAATCACTTGTTTTGGGTTAAACTAATTATCAATTCAACTCATTGAAGTCCTTTTTGTATTCATTCATATGCTAGGCTGAAGGCTAAAAGTGAAATTAGCACAAGTGCTATAATTAATATTAGTTTTAAGTTGTTGACTTGTGTTGCTCATGGGGGGGGTAGGAGAGCAATTTCTAAGTCAAAGAGTAGGAAAGTGATGGCAACTAAGAAGAATTTTATGGAAAAGTGTAGTCGAGCGATCCTATCGGGTCAAAGTTGCACTTGTTAGGACTATATTTTTCTATATAAATGTTGAGTTGAAGGAGTCAGAATGCGATGAATAGTAGTAGAGAAGCCAGGAATGTATTTGTGATTAGTGAAATGGTGAGATTAATTACTCTTTCCTGGGGTTTTCTAGAACTTACTGATTAAGTCAGTTGTACTAGTTGATACCATGAGAGTAGTATCCTCATCAATAGATAGCTACATAAAGGAATAATCATACGACATCTATGAAATGTCAGTATCAGGCAGCAGCTTCGAATCCAAAGTAATGATTAGATGTGAAGTGAAATTTTAGTTGGCGTAAGGAAAAACTGTAAGAAAAGTGGAGCCAGTAATTACATGTAGGTCATGGAATCCCATTGCATCTAAGAATGTTGATCCGAATACACTGTTGGAGATTGTGAATGATGCTTCACAGTATTCAGAGGCTTGAAGGATCATGAAGTAGACACCTAGGGAGATGGTGAGAAATAAGGCTTGGATTATTTGTTCTCAATTTCCTTCTATTAGGCTATGATGTGCTCATGTAAAGGTTACCCCAGAGGCTAAGAGAATGGTGATATTTAGGAGGGGGACTTCTAGGAGGTTAAGAGGGTGAATGCTTGTGCGTGGTCAGCATCCTCCAAGTTCTGGTGTTGGTCCTAAACTTGAATGGTAGAAGGCTCAGAAAAATCCTGCAAAGGAAAATACTTCAGAGGTGATGCCTAGGATTATACCATACCGTAGGCCTTTTTGTACAATTGGTGTGTGGTGACCCTGGTAGGTACTTTCTCAAATAATATCACGTCATTATTGGTATACAGTAAGGGTGTTTGTTAGTAAGCCTAGTGAGAGTAGGGTAAAGGAGTTGAAGTGGAATCATATAATTAAGCCTGAGGTTATAAGTAGGGTGGATAATGCTCCTGTTAATGGTCAAGGGCTTGGATTTACTATATGATAAGCATGAGTTTGGTGAGTCATTAGGTGTTGCCATGTAGGTAGAGACTTACTAGGAGTGTACACGTAGGCTTAAATGAGAGCTACTGCAAATTCTAGGATAGTGAGTAATGGTAAAACAGTAAAGGTAATAGATGCTGTGGTGGTGCTAATTGATATTAGTGCTAAAGTGGCTCCTCCAATTAGGTGCATAAGTAAGTGCCTTGCTGTAGTATTGGCAGAAGTCCAATGGCCAGGGCTATAGGTTGAATAAAGAGGCTAACTGTTTTGATAATTATAAGTATAAGAATCAATGGGATCAGTGTTCCTTGGGGGAGGAAATGGGCTAGGGATGTTTTGGTTTTGTGACGAAAGCCTGTGATTATGGCTCCTGCTCATAGAGGAATGGCTATGCCTAGGTTTATTGAGAGTTGAGTAGTTGGGGTAAAAGAGTGGGGAAGGAGGCCTAGTAGATTTGTTGAGCCAATAAATAGGATTAATGAAATTAGCATTAGTGATCATGTTCGGCTTTTAGTATATGCATAGGTATCAGTTGCTTTAAGATAAATTTTACTAACCATTTCTGTATGGCTAATAGGCAGTTGATTACTAGTCAATTTGAGGAAGGGTATAGTAAGAAGGGGAACACAGTGATTAGGAGAACAATAGGTAGGGCTATTAGTGTAGGTGTAACGAATGAGGAAAATAGATTTTTGATCATTTTGTTTCTCAAGAGGTGTTGCATAGTTGGGTTATTGGGGTTTTGGGGGTAGGTTCTTGTGTAAATGTAAGTTTGGAAATACTAGTTTGGAATAAGATGAAAAGAGTAATAATTATGGAGATATTTGTAATGAATCACAGTGCTGTGTCCAGTTGTGGCATTGTCGCTGAGGAGAGGTTAAAGCTCTCAATCTTTAACTTAAAAGGTTAATGCTTAATTTAGCTTCTTAGTGAATTATTATTATGGAAGGAAATCAATCTTCGAAGTGCTTGAGGGGAACGAGTTCAAGGACAATAGGTATGAAGCTATGGTTTGCTCTACAGATTTCAGAACATTGACTGTAGAACAGACCAGGTCAGGTGGAGGTTAGTGTTGCTTGGTTTAGTCATCCAGGGATAGCATTAGTTTTTAAACCTAGATTTGGGATGGCTCATGAATGTAGGACATTTTCTGATGAGATGAGCATGCGGTTGGGGAGCTCTATGGAGAGTACAAGTCAGTTATCTACTTCCAGCAATTGAAGTTCGCTGGGTTTTAGATTGGTTGTAGGAATTATGTGAGAACCAAAAGTTAGGTCATTGTAATCTGCATATTCATAGCTTCAGTATCACTGGTGTCTTATAGTTTTGACTGTTAATGAGGGATTATTAATTTCATCTATTATGTAAAGGATTCATAGTGATGGTAGGGCAATGAGAATTAGGATAATTGCGGGTAAAATTGTTCAGATTGTTTCAACTTCTTATGCTCCTATAGTACTGGTGTGGGTTAGTTTGGTCGTGAGTATGAGTGAAATGATGTAGAGTACTAGGGAGCTAATTAGAAATACAATTATTAGAGTGTGATCATGAAAATGAAGTAATTCTTCCATGATTGGGGATGAGGTATCTTAGAATCCTAATTGAAACAGATAAGCCATGGAGATATATAGGGGTTCAACCTATAAATTAACCTTGACAAGGTTATGTAATGGTTTTACTGATATCTCAATTATTAAGAAAGTGACAATGGTTATTAAATTGGCTTGAAACCATCTTTTGAGGGTTTGATTCCTTCCTTTCTTGTTTAGGTTTTAATGAAAGTAAGTTCTTCAAATGTATGTTATGGGGGAGGGCAGCCATGTAATCATTTTAGGTTGGTTGTGGTCATTTTGACTGTGGTTACTTCCCGTTTAGAAGCAAATGCTCCTCAGATTATAAAGATTATTCAGATAACTGCTATTAGTGAGTGCTTGAACAATTTCTCTTAGAAAGATCAGCACGAGACCGGTCCCCATGAGGCAGAGGTTAAAGATGTCCCAAACGTCCAAACTACCATGCCACTCCATCATTTCAGACATTAACTCCTCCTCCTCCTCCCAGTAATTTCCTCAGTCTTAGGGTTCTGTATTTCGCTGTAAC
>NW_006921914.1:1802867-1807669 GCF_000298275.1 Orycteropus afer afer
GTGATTTGATTTATACCCTCCAGCAAGGCAGGACTCAAGATACATTCCACCTGTGTTGCCCCAACAGAATTAACCTAAATCCCATCACAGAGTCGATTGCCAGTCATTATAGGGAATGACTACTACCAGCTGCCCAGCCAAGTTGATACCTGACCTTAACTACCACACCACCCCAAACAGGCATGGACAATGGGATTTACAAAACATCACAGAATGGAGGAGAATGGCTAGAAGGGCCACATCAAGCAATTCACTGCAGTGAGATAAGTGGCCCCATGGATGAGAGAGTATTTCATATAGTGTATGTGTCTGGGTAGTCAGAATAGCGACATGGTATACCGGATAGTCCTAGGAAGTGCTGTGGAAAAAATGTAAGGTTAACTTCCACAAAGATAATGATAAAATGAATTTTTGCTCAGGTAAGATTAAGTGTATATCCTGAGAATAGAGGGAATCAGTGAACGAAACCTCCTATAGTAGCAAAGACAGCTCCCATTGATAAGACATAGTGGAAATGGGCTACTACATAGTAGGTATCGTGTAAGATGGTATCAAGTGAGGAGTTGGCTAGGACAATGCCTGCGAAGCCTCCTACTGTAAACAGGAAAATGAAGCCTAGAGCTTGTAGTATTGTAGGTGATCATTTAATATTGCCACCATGAAGTGTAGCTAATCAACTGAATACTTTTTCTCCTGTTGGGATGGTGATAATTATGGTAGTGGATGTAAGCTCGAGTATCAACGTCTATTCCAACAGTAAATATGTGGTGTTCTCAAACAATGAAGCCTAGGAATCCAATGGATATTATAGCTCAGACTATGCCCATATAGCCAAAAGATTCCTTCTTTCCAGAGTAGTAGGTAACAATGTGGGAGATTATCCCAAATCCAGGAAGAATAAGAACATAAACTTCTGGGTGGCCGAAGAATCAAAATAACTGTTGATAGAAGATTGGTTTTCCTCCTCCTTCAGGGTCAAAGAATGTTGTATTTAGATTAAGATCAATTAGTAGTATGGTAATGCCTGCTGCTAAGAAAGGTAGTGAGAGAAGGAGAAGAACAGCTGTAATGAGGATGGATCAAACGAATAGTGGGGTTTGGTATTGGGACATGGCAGTGGGTTTCATATTAACAAAAGTAGTAATAAAATTGATAGCCCCTAGGATAGATGATACACCTGCTAAGTGGAGAGAAAAATTTGTTAGGTCTACAGAGGCTCCTGCGTGGGCTAGATGGCCCACTAGTGGTGGGTAGAACGTTCAGCCAGTTCCAGCACTGGCTTCTACCATAGATGATGCTAGGAGTAAAAGAAATGAAGGAGGTAAGAGTCAGAAGCTCATATTATTTATTCGTGGGAATTCCATGTCAGGTGCTCCAATTATTAGAGGTACTAGTCAGTTACCAAACCCTCCAATTATAATAGGTATTACTAGAAAGCAAATTATTATGAAAGCATGGGCAGTCACAATTATGATACAGATTTGGTCATCAACTAGTAGTGCTCCAGGTTGGCCTAGTTGGGCTCAGAGTAATAGACTTAAGGCAGTGCCAACTATTCTAGCTCAGGCACCAAACAATAGGTAGAATGTGCCAATGTCTTTGTGATTAGGTGAGCATAGTCATTGATTAATGAACATAGGTGAAATGGCTGAGTAAGCATTAGACTGTAAATCTAAAGACAGGGGTCAGTAATCCCCTTTTTACCAAGCTCTGAGGTGAAATCTCATGTCGAGTTGCAAATTTGAAGAAGCAGCTTCAATTCTGCCAGGGCTTCTCACACCTTTTTTCTTTCTTCCTTTTTTTTTTTTTTTTTCCCCAAAGGAGGGAGAGGTAAATTGAAGCCAGTTGTTTAGGGTATTTAGCTGTTAACTAAATTTTTGTAGGTTGGAAGCCTACCAATCTAGTAAGGGTTTAGCTTAATAAAAGTGGCTGGTTTGCATTCAGTTGATGTAAGATGGAGTCTTGCAGTCCTTACTTCAGAGATTAAGTAACTGTACTTGGTTAGAGCTTTGAAGGCTCTTGGTCAGGAGGTAACCTAAATCTCTGAGTTAAGATGAAAGCAGGGGAGTTAGAGGGATCAGTAGTGTAGACAGAATAATTAGGGTGGGGAGAACAGGGTTGTTAGTGAATTTATTGAATTGTCATTTGATTTTTATATTGTTCATTGAGGGAAATATAATGAGTGAGGAGGTGTAAATTAATCGTATGTAAAAGTAAAGGTATTAGGACAATATGCCACTTTAATTCATTTATTTACTTTTTGAGAGCCATTTTCCTAGATTTAAAAATAAAAATTTTACAAACTCACTTGTAAAATCCTTCTTGACCATTAACGTAGCTTAAAACAAAGCAAGGCACTGAAAATGCCTAGCTGAGTATCCCCAACTCCATAAACACAAAGGTTTGGTCCTGGCCTTCCTATAAATTATTAGTAAACTTATACATGCAAGTATCTGTCCTCTAGTGAGAATACTCTCCAAATCCTAGTCCGATTAAAAGGAGCAGGTATCAAGCTCGCCCAATGTAGTTCAGGACACCTTCTGAACCACACTTCCAAGGGACACAGCAGTAACAAGAATTTAGCAATAAATGAAAGTTTGACTAAGTTATGCTAACTTTTCGAGTTGGTAAATTTCGTACCAGCCGCTGCAGTCATACAATTAACCCAAGTTAATAGGAACATGATGTAAAGCATGATTAGGGTGAGAAAAAAGATAAAGTTAAACCTAGACCAAAGCTGTACATAGCTCCTGACTAGCCTAAAACAAAACATGAAAGTTAATTTACTTCTCCTGAACTCATGATAGCTAAGACAAACTGGGATTAGATACCTCACTATGCTTAGCCCTAAACCAAAATACTTCCAAACAAAAATATTCACCAGAGAACTACAAGCAAAAGCTTACAACTCAAAGGACTTGACGGTGCTTTATATCCATCTAGAGGAGCCTGTCATGTATTTGATGAATCCCGATATAACTCACCACGACTTGCTAAAACAGGCTATATACCACCATCTTCAGCAACCATCACAAGGTAGGACAGTAAGCTCAATTATCCCCATAAAAACATTAGGTCAAGGTGTACCCCATGTGGTGTTAGTAAACAGGCTACATTTTCTACCCTAAGAACACAAAATTTCATGAAAGCCCTTGTGAAACCAAAGGCCAAAGGAGGATTTAGCAGTAAATTAAGAAAAGAGAGCTTAATTGAATCAGGCCATGAAGCACACACACACCACCCGTCACCCTCCTCAAGTATCAAAAACGTCTAAAAATGTTTCATCCCACAAATATACCAGAGGAGACAAGTCATGACAAGGTAAGCATACTGGAAAGTGTGCTTGGATAACTCAAAGTGCAGCTTAACCTGAAGCATCTGGCCTACACCCAGAAGATTTCAATATTAAAATGACCACTTTGAACTAAAACTAGCCCCACCACCCCAAATTT
The DNA here is from genome assembly GCF_000298275.1 of Orycteropus afer afer. Classification (NCBI taxonomy): domain Eukaryota; kingdom Metazoa; phylum Chordata; class Mammalia; order Tubulidentata; family Orycteropodidae; genus Orycteropus; species Orycteropus afer. The sequence goes on from NW_006921914.1 coordinate 1,806,320, forward strand.
AATTTACTCAAACACAGTAAACCAGAACATTTACAACCACTAAAGCATAGGAGATAGAAATTTTACTTGGGAAGTATAAGGGAATGATGAAATATAAGTTCACAGTACAAAAAAGCAAAGATTTTACCTTTTACCTTTAGCATAATGAATTAAGTAGAATTACTTGGCAAAACAAATTTCAATCAATCTTCCCAAAACCAGATGAGCTACTTAAAGTCAATCTTTAAAGGACCAACTCATCTATGTGGCAAAATAGTGAGAATTCTAAGTAGAGGTGAAAAGCCAAACGAGCCAGGTGATAGCTGGTTGTCCAAAACAGAATCTTAGTTCAGCGTAAAACTTACTGAAAGAATAACTCCACCAATCCCATACTGTAAGTTTTAGTTATATTCAAAAGAGTTACAGCTCTTTTGACAAAGGAATTCAACCTTCATTAGAGAGTAAGAAACTTTATACCCAAATAGGCCTAAAAGCAGCCATCAATTGAGAAAGTATTAAAGTTCAACATTTAATTCCCTAAGATCCCATAAAATGCTAACCATAAAACTATTGGGTTAATCTATAAATTTATAGAAGAAGTAATGTTAATATGTTGTTGTTATGCACCGTTGAGTCAGACCCGACTCATAGTGACCCCTCCTTGTGTTTCCGAGGCAGTATCACTACGGAAGTAGATTGCCTCATCTTCTTTCCAAGGAGTGGCTGGTGGGTTTGAACCGCCAGGCTTCTGGTTAGCAGTCAAATGCCTTAGGCACTATGCTACCAGAGCTCCCAATGTTAATATAAGTAATGAAATTTTTTTCTCCATGCACAAGCTTCTGTCAGACTGGATATTCACTGACAGTTAACAACGAGGATAAGTAAACCCATCAGTAAACTATTTATAAATCCCTTTGTTAACCCAACACAGGAGTGCATTTTGGAAAAGATAAAAAAGAGCAAAAGGAACTCGGCAAACACTGATCTCTCCTGTTTACCAAAACCATCACCTCTAGCATTCCCAGTATTAGAGACACTGCCTGCCCAGTGACACATGTTAAATGGCCGCGGTACTCAGACAGTGCAAACGTAACATAATGATTTGCTCTCTAAATAAGGATTTGTATGAACTGCTACACGAGGATCTAATGGTCTCTTGCTTTTTTTCAGTGAAAATGACCTTCCTGTGAAGTTGTTGTTGTTAGTTACCATCAAGTCATGTCCAACTCATAGTGACCCTATGCACAGCAGAACAAAACACCACCTGGTCCCACACCAGCTCCATGATCCTTTCTATACTTGAGCCCATTGTTGAAGCCACCGTGTCAATCCATCTCGTCGAGGGCCTTCCCCTCTTTCGTCAACCCTCCA
>NW_006921914.1:1808584-1810214 GCF_000298275.1 Orycteropus afer afer
GAAGTAGATTGCCCAACCTTCCTTCCAAGGAGTGGCTGGTAGGTTTGAACTGCCAGCCTTCTGGTTAGCAGTCAAATGCCTTAGGCACTATGCCACCAGAGCCACCAAAGCAGCTACCAAATACTTTCTAATGCAAGCAACTGCATCAGTATTACTAATATTAGCCATCATAATTAACTTTATATATTCAGAACAACGATCCATCACTGTGCTGTCCAACGTAATATCCTCACTTTTACTTCTAGTAGCACTGATCATAAAATTATGAATAGCTCCATTCCACTTCTGAGTTCCAGAAGTAACGCAAGGAACACACTTAACCTCTGTACTGCTAATCCTCATCTGACAAAAACTAGCTCCCTTTTCAGTCTTATATCAAGTCTCCCACTCCATTAACCCCAGCCTACTTCTAACCTCAGCCTCCCTGTCCATTCTCATTGGAGGATGAGGAGAGTTGAACCAAACTCAATTCCAAAAAATTCTAGCATATTCCTCCATCGCTCACAGGGGCTGAATAGCAATAATTCTGATCTACAACCCCACTCTCACAATTCTAAATCTACTAATCTACATCACATTTACCCTTTCTGCCTTTGTTGTTGTTGTTATGTGCTGTCGAGTCGGACTCAACTCATAGGGACCCCTCCTGGGGTTTCTGAGGCAGTATCACTATGGAAGTAGATTGCCCAACCTTCCTTCCTAGAAGTGGCTGGTGGGTTTGAACCACCAGTCTCCTGGTTAGGAGTCAAGTGCCTCAGGCACTACAATACCAGAGCTCCCTTTCTGCCTTTATACCTTTTTCTTTTATTATTATTATTTTAAGAGTTTGTTTTACATACAACATTACATGTACATTTGATTTAACTCTACATTTACCATACCCAACCCTAACCAGTCTCCTCCCCTCCCTTTTTTAAAAGATCTCAGTCTCTAGTTTCTCTTCTACCTCCTATGCATTCTGGGTTATGCTTGATAGTCTATTTATGCCATAAATTAGGGCTCCCAGGATTGCTCCTATTTTATCTGTGATGAATTTTATAGTTTTGGGTTTTGCATTTAAGTCTTTGATCCAGCTTGAGTTTGTTTTTGTGTATGGGGTGAGGTATGGGTCTTGTTTCATTTTTCTGCAGGAGGATATCCAGATTTGCCAGCACCATTTGTTAAAGAGGCTGTCTCTTCCACAGTTAATGGGTTTTGGACCTTTGTCAAAGATCAGCTGCCCATAGATGGATGGATCTATATCTGGACTTTCAATTCTGTTCCATTGGTCTATCTGTCTATCATTGTACCAATACCATGCTGTTTTGACTACTGTGTCTGTATAGCATTTCTTAAGATGTGGGAGTGTGAGACCTCACACTTTGTTTTCTTCTTCAGTAGTGCTTTGCTTATCCGAGGTCTCTTTCCTTTCCATATGAAGTTAGTAATTGGTTTTTCCATGTCTTTTAAAAAATTTGTTGGTATCTGGATCGGGATTGCATTAAATGTGTAGATTGCTTTGGGTAGTATTGACATTTTCACAATATTCAGTCTACCTATCCATGAACTAGGTAGGTTCTTCCATTTATGTAGTGCCCTTGTTGTCTCTTGTAGTACTGTTTTATAGTTTTCTTTGTATAGGTATTTTGTG
>NW_006921914.1:1810314-1813792 GCF_000298275.1 Orycteropus afer afer
ATAATGTCCTTCTTTGTCTTTTATGATGTTTTTCACCTTCATGTCTATTTTATCAGAAATTAATATTGCCAATCCTGCTCTTTTTTTTTTGTTTCCATTGACTTGGTATATTTTTTTCCATCCCTTAACTCTTAATTTGTTTTTATCTTTGTGTCTAAGGTGGGTCTCTTGTAGACAGCATATCAATGGATCTTCCTTTCTTATCTAGTCTGCCACTCTTTCTCTTGATTGGTGCATTTAGTCCATTCACATTGAGTGTAATTAGTGATAGGTATGAATTGATTGCTGTCATTCTATTATGCTTTATTTGTCATGTTGTTGGTGTTTCTTTCATCCATGTACTTTTCTGTGCTGAATTTGGTTTGTTGCCTAGAGCTTTCTCTCTTTTCTTCTGTATTGTTGGTTTTGTGCTTATTAAACCCATATGATTTTCCTTCCTTCTGGATTTGCTTAGGGGGATTGTTAATTTTCTTTGTGGTTACCTTGGAGTACATTCTTGTCTCTATATTTTTAGAACAGTGTGTTCTGTGAGGATATTGTCCTGTTTTCCTCTTCATTTGGAAGTTAGTACCTAGAAGTTTTATTCCTTCTAATAGGTTAGTTCCTGTTGTTGTGTGCTGATTAATTTTCTTGGTTGTTAATATACAATGTTTTATGGTCTTCTTTTGAGTTTCTGTTTCTGATTTGGTTTTAGTGTTGATGCCACATATCCTGATTTTATTGATTTCTTGTGGGTTCTCTATTGGAAGTACTTCCTTAAGCATTTCTTGCAGAGTTGGTCTGGTTTTCACAAAATCCCTTAATTTCTGTTTGTCTGAGAATGCCTTGATTTTGCCCTTGTATTTGATGGATAATTTGGCTAGATATTGGAAATTCTTTTTCTTCAGTGTTTTATATATGCCTTCCCATGCCTTCTTTTCTACATGGTTTCTTCTGGGTAATCAGAGCTCAGCCTAACTGTTTGATTATTATAAGTAATATTTCTTTTGTCCTGGGCAACTCTCAAAATTTTCTTTGTCTTTGTTTTGGATAATTTGATTAACATATGCCTCAGTGTTTTTCTCCTGAGATCTATCTTGCATGAGGTTCTTTGAGCTTCTTGGACAAATATCTTTTCTTCCTTCATGATATGGGGGATATTTTCTGTTAGTAGGTCTTCCACAATTTTCTTGGTGTTTTTCTCCGCCTCTTCTTTTTCTGGAATTCCAGTGAGTCTTATGTTGTTTCTTTTCATGCCATCTGATATAATTCTTAGGTTCTCTTCATTTCTCTTAAATATTTGTTCTGATTTTTCTTCATACAGACTGGTGTCCAGGGTTTTGTCTTCTAGTTGGGATATATGTTCTTCAGCCAGTTCTAACCTACTCTTTTGTGCTTCTACTATGTTGTGTAATTCTGTAATTTTGGTATTCATCTTCTGGATTTCTAACTGCTGTTTTTGTTTGAGTTCTGATTGTGCATTAATCTTGTTATTTGTTCTTGAATGATTTTCCTGAGGTCTTCCATGGAACTATCTGTGTTCTTCTTTCTTCTTTTTGGGGTTTCCTCAGGCTCTTATAAAGCTCTAGAAGCATATCTTCTAAATTCCTTCTCAGATAATTCTATTGTTTCCTCTTCCTCCATGTTTAATAAAATCTGTGTTTGTGTTTTTGCTTCTAATGCCTTGTCCTTTTTTTTTTTTTGTGAGGTTGCCGCCTGTTTCCTAGACATTTTGAGGTTGTCTTTAACTGTTGGTTATATATTGATTTTTTTCTTGGCTTTATGATTTAATATTTTGAAAAGGTAGAGCAAGTGTATTTTATTTTATTTTTTGGTTATTAATTCAGGTGTGCTGCATTGCTCTTCAGTTTTCTTTGTGATGATGGAATCACTGTGTGTAATGTGGATGTAGGTCTCTGTTATACAGAGGGTTTAGAATTTGAGCCAGCAGGTATTAATGGTGGCTGAATGTGGTTTTTCTATTGGATGGGTGAGAGTATAGGCAGAGAAGGTGGGAGGAGGAGAGAAGGAAGGGAACTCCAGGGTGCTGGGGGCAGTTTCTAGGGATTTGAGCAGGCTGCTAATTGTGACATTGTACTGTTATTCACAGGCACACAGCTCAACTTCAGCAAAGATTCTAGTTGTTAGGGGGTCATCACTTTCCCCCAGGCTCAGACACATGCAAAAACCCTGCTCCCGAGGCTCCTTGGTGGCAAAAAGCTGACCCAAGACAACTGCCTGGCTCCACAATTCACTACAGGAGTTCCTCTCAGGGCCTTCCCACTTGCAGCTCCAAAGATCTCTGCACTCGTGATTCAGTGGCACTATAGTCAGGAAAAATGCCAGCTTGCACCCAGCGGACCCAAGATTACTGACAAAGTCAAGTTCAGATCCCTCAGTGCCAAAAAGCTGACCCAAGCTCCTCCCTGGGCCCACCGTTTTGCAGCCCCAATGGTCTCTCTGCTCTGATTTCAGCAGTGCTAGAAGTACCTGCTCAAACCAAGCTGACCCAAGTTACTGATAAAAGCTGGTGCTGAAGGTAGATCCTTGGGATGATTGCTGGTATGCTGGTGTGGTCACTGGTATGCTAGGGTGGTGTGTCTTCTTCCTTAACCCAGGGAGGTCTCAGATGGCCCTTCTCTCCTGCCAGTTGGTGCCTCCCCAGGGAGGTCTCCAATGGCCTTTCTCACCTGCCCATCAGCACTCCACAGGGTAGATCTCCTGTTCTTGTTAATTTTCCCCCGTCCCTTTCTTCTTTCTAATCCTACTTCCCTGAGTTTGGCACACTCTGACTCAGTGAGCTGTTCAGAGCACCAGAATGCCCAATTCAAATTGCTGTACCTAGTTTTTCAGCCACTAAGTTGCTAGAGAGAATTAGCATAAGGACTATTGACTAGACTACATTTTGAATCCTCTGCCTTTATAATCTTAATTATTAACTCTTCCACCTCAACAGTATCACTCTCACTCCAATGAAATAAGACACCTTTTAATCAACTTAATTGTTATTGTTAGATGCCATCAAGTCAGCTCCGACTCATAGCAACCCTATGTACAATAGAACGAAGAAATGCCTGGGCCTGCACCATCCCCATGATCTTTGCTATGCTTGAGCCCATCACTGCAGCCACTGCGACAAGCCATCATGTTGAGGGTCTTGCCTATTTTCACTGACTCTCTACTTTACCAAGCATGATATCCTTCTCCATGGACTGGTTCCTTCTGACAACACGACTAAAGTAGGTGAGACAAAGTCGAGCCATTCTCACTTCCAAAGAGCATTCTGGCTGCACTTCTTCCATGACAGATGTGTTGGTGCTTCTGGAAGTCCATGACATTTTCAGTATTCTTCACCAACACCATAATTCAAAGGTATCAATTCTTCTTTGGTCTTCCTTATTCCTTGTCTTGGGAGCTCTGGTAGCATAGTGGCTAAGACACTTGACTGCTAACCAGACGGCTGGCAGTTCAAACCCACCAGCCACTCCTCGGAAGGAAG
>NW_006921914.1:1814407-1817526 GCF_000298275.1 Orycteropus afer afer
AATACACTTGTAAGAATTTATTCTAACAAGGTAATTGAGCAATTGCACCAAGATGTATGTACAGAGATGTTCATAGCAGTATGATTTATGGTTTTCAATTTATTGCTAAGTTAAAAATAACAAGAGGTGTAACACATATAATATATATATATGTACAGCCATGTTCATTGCAGCACTATACACAATAGCAAAAAGATGGAAACAACCTAAATGCTTGTCAGCAGATGACTGGATAAACAAACCATGATACTTACACACAATGTAATACTACACAGTGTTAAAGAATAATGATGGGTCTGTATAACATAGATGAACCTGAAGGATGTTATGCTGAGTGGCATTAGCCAATCACAAAAGGAAAAATATTGTAAAGACCACTATTATAAAAAGTTAAGAAAATCTTTTCACACACACAAATTTTTTTTATGGTTACCAGTGGTGAGAAGGGAAGGTAGGATAAACCACTAACTAAAGGGTAGACACATATTAACTTGGGTGAAGGGGAAGGTAATATACAATAAGGAGAAGGTCAGCAAAACAATGATCATGGTAAAGGAAAACGTTAGGAGGAGTACAAAAGTTAAAGGCAACAGAGATAAATACTAGTACATACACAATCTTGTAATAACAGTAGTGGACACATAGACACTCAAGCTGAACATGAATGGGAAGGAGAATGAGACTACAACAAAAACCTACCAGTTTGACAGAGGATATTTCTACATATATATTTGTATGTGTTGCATATACATCCATGAACATAGTAGAACACTGTTCTGGTTACCTAGTGCCACTCTGACAAGAGTATACCATAAATAGGATGGCCTTAACAAACAGGAATTCATTCTTACAATTTGGAGGCTTTAAGACCAAGTTTAAAGTGCCAGACTCTAGGGACTGGGTGAAAGTCTCTCAACCTTGGAGTTCAGCTCTGCCTCCTGCTCCCAGCCCACTGGAACTAAAGGCTTTTCTTCACTCAGACAGCAGCTGGCTGCTGAGACTGACAAACCCTAGGTTGACAAGTAAAAAGGCACAGTCCTGATGTTACTAAACCATAAGGCAGGCCATTAATTTAAGTCCATTGAAAGTCCCAGGGTTGGCAAAGCATGGCAGACTGCTGAACAACGACATGGCTACATGCAGGGTCCAAGCATGCCATAGCTAGAGGCTTCTGCTTATAATACAGAAAGCAGACCACATTCTCTAAGGCAGCTACTGAGTGGCTCACAGTAGATTCCACCATGGAGTTGATTACCAGTCTCTTCATAGGGAATACTACATCCCCAATATCATCAAAAAAGAGGAATGGTATCACATTCATCTTCAAAAAGAACATTTCACAGTCTATCCTGAGTGCAATGCTCTCAGTGATAGGATAATATTCGTACAAGACTACAAGGAAGACCAGTTAATACAAATATTATTCAAATTTATGCTCCAGCCACTAAAGACAAAGATGAAGAAAATGAACATTTTTACCAACTTCTAGGTGTATTGGTAATTAATTACTGGTGCTTGGAATGCAAAACTTGGAAACAAGAAGGACCAGGGGTTGGAAAATATGGCCTTGGTGATAGAAACAACACTGGAGATCACATCATAGAGTTTTGCAAGGCCCATGACTTATTCATTGCAAATATCTTTTTTTTCAACAACATAAATGTATACACATGGACCTCAACAGATGGAATACAAAGCAATCACATCAACTATAGATGTGGAAAGAGAGGATAAAGAAGCTCAATATTATCAGTCAGAGTAAGGCCAGATGCCAACTGTGGAACAGACCATCAATTGTTCATACACAAGTTCAAGTTGAAGCTGAAGAAAATTAAAACAAGTACACAAGACCTAAATATGACTTTGTTATATCCCACCTGAATTTAGAGACCATCGCAAGAATTGATCAACACACTGAACATTAATGATTGAAGACCAAATGAGTTGTGGGATGACATCAAGGACATAATACAAAAAGAAAGCAAAAGGCCATTAAAATTATATGAATGAAAGAAAAGACCAAAATGATGTTAAAAGAGACTTTGAAACTTCCGCTTGAGTGTAGAGTTGCTAAAGCGAAAGATGAAATGATGAAGTAAAAGAACTGAACAGAAGATTTCAAAGAGCAGCTCGAGAAGACAAAGTGAAGTGTTACAATGAAATGTGCAAAAACCTAGAATTAGAAAACCAAAAGGGAAGACCTTGCTCAGAATTTCTCAAGCTGAAAGAACTGAAGAAAAATTTCAAGCCATGAGTTGCAATACTGAAGGATTCTGTGGGCAAAATTTTGAATGATGCAAACATCAAAAGAAAATGAAAGGAATACAGTTATTGTACCAAAAAGAATTGGTCAATGTGCAACCATTTCAGGAGGTACCATATGATCAAGAACCAATGGTACAGAAGGAAGAAGTTCAAGCTGCAGGTGAAGGCATTGATGAAAAACAAGGCTCCAGGAACTGATGGAATACCAATTGAGATGTTTCAACAAATGGATACAATACTGGAAGCACTCATCTGCCCAGAAACTGGAAGACAGTTACCTGGCCAATTGACTGGAAAAGATCACTTGTTGTTCTTGTTATGTGCCGACTCATACTGACCCCTCCTTGGGCTTCCAAGTAGATTGCCCCATCTTCCTTCAATATTTGTGTCTATTCCAAAGAAAAGTGATTCACCAGAATGCAGAAATTATCAAACAATATCATTAATATCACACACAAGTAAAATTTTGCTAAGAAATTTCCAAAGATAATTGTAGCAGTACATGGACAGGGAATCGTCAGAAATTCAAGCTGGATTCAGAAGAGGACAAGGACCAAGAAATATCATCGCTGATAATCAGATGGATCTTGGCTGAAAGCAGAGAATATCAGAAAGATGTGTACCTGTGTTGTATTGACTATGCAAAGGCACTGAAAGGTGTGGATCATAATAAATAATGGAGAACATTGTGGTGAATGGCAATTACAGATTACTTAATCGTGCTCATGAGGAACCTGTACATAGATCAAGAGGCAATAGTTCAAACATGTTGTTGTTGTTGTTGTTAAGTGCCGTCGAGTCGTTTCCGACTCATAGCGACCCCATGCACAGCAGAACGAAACACTGCCCGATCC
>NW_006921914.1:1843631-1846063 GCF_000298275.1 Orycteropus afer afer
TGTATTTAGATTTCTGTTAACTGTTTGTGAGGAGAAGCCAAGGGTGATTCAGGCTCTTCTTGGTGGTTGTTTGTCACCGGTTGGTGGAGAAGGAAGTGGTGGCTCTCCTTAAGTGAAGCTGTAGGAGTTGTGGGTGTAGTTTTGTCATATGGGGACTTCCACTCCATTAGACAAAAATAACAATTGAATAACCATGAAAAAAGTAAAAGCAAATGGACAAAAATACACCATGTAACCACACTGGAACAGTAACTAAGAAAAGAAAAAAAATGGAAAAAGAAGAAAAAGAAAATAAAACAACACCAAAAAAAAAAAAAAAGGAATTATCTAGGGAAAAGGCAATAAGAGTAAAAAGGTAGAGAAAAGGAATAATTAAGAAAAAGATGGGAAAAATGCAAAAAGAAAAACAAGGAATTGGGTTAACCATGAGAAAGAAAAAAAAATTGCAACCAGGAACAGGGAAAAGAAAAAAGCTGAAAACTTTGAAACTGGGAGGGGAAGAATAAAGAATAATAGTAAAAGGGATAAAAGTAATAGTAATAATCGTAGTTGTAAAACAGACAAAATGCAACAAACTAAAAAACAGAAAAAAGAAAAATAAAAACATGGGGGCAGGGTTGGGCAGGGTATCCAGGCTCTGTCTGAACACACAGACTGGGTTGGAGTTCCTGGGTCCCAGAGGTGGATGGGAGTGAGGAATGGCTGCACCTCCATTCACCAAGAGGGTGTGGGGTATAAGTGTAACAAGGGGAATGTCACACCTTTCCAGTCATCCAGGTCCGGAATGTCCTTGTGGTTACTGGCAAGTGGAGCCTGTTCTTAAGTCCCTGAAATCTGGGAGAACGTTGTAGTTTTAAATATCCAAAATGGTCAAGCCATTTGTAAACATTTAAAATAGCTGTGCCCTCAGACAGACAAAAGTCCACAGCTCTGCCCGCCATCCTCTTCACTGCTTTCCCTTTTATTCCCTAGCCCCCAGAGCAGTCTTAATTTCTTAAATCCCTGGAATCTGGGAGAATGCTACCACTTTAAATATCCAAAATGGTTGAGGAGCTTGTAAACATTCAAAATGGCTGTGCCCTCTCTAAAGACAAAAGTCCACAGCTCAGCCTACCGTCCTCTTTGCTGCTTTCCCTTTATTCCCCAGCCACCAGAGCAGTCTTAAATTCTTAAGTCCCTGGAATCTGGGAGAACACTGTATTTTTAGATATCCAAAATGGTCAAGCTGCTTGTAAACATTCAAAATGGCTGCACCCTCAGACAGACAAATGTTCACAGCTCAGCCCACCATCCTCTTTGCTACTTTCCCTTTTATTCCCCAGCCACCAAAGCAGTCCTCTGTGCAGTCCCTGGCTAGCAGGGCTGCTTTTTGGATTAATACTTAAATCTTACCACCATTCAGCAATATCCAAGCTGTCTGTGCTGTCAGGATCACTGCCAGACCACAGCTCCATATGTCTCCTTTTTTGGTGTTTTCATGCAAATTCTTCTGCTAGTTGGAGTTTAGTCCACTTCTATATCTTTCCTTTCAAGGCTCAGGGGTCTAGAATTATCTTCTGTATCTGTGTTAATTGGTCCCCTTTTCTTTGTTGAAGAGGGTCTGTGCAGTATTTCTGCGTATTCCACCATCTTATCAGAACTCTTTTCACTTTCTTAAGGTATAATTTGCAACACAAAAGTTTTTAATCTTGAGGAAATACACTTTATCATTTTTTTTCTTTTATCACTTGGTGATTTTGTTTCACATGTGAGAAAGCATTGCCTAACCCAAGGTCATGAAGATTTACTCCTATGTCTTTTTGTACAAGTTTTCTACTTTTGTACTCAGATTAGGTCTATGATCCACTTTGAGTTAATTTTTGTTTATAGTGTAAGGTAGGGGTTCCATTCATTTTTTTATATTTGGATATTTAGCTGTCTCAGCACCATTTGTTGAAAAAAGTATTTTGACCCCTATTGAATTGTTGCCTCTTTGTCAAAGGTGAATTCCTCATGTATTTTTGGACTTTGAAGTCTACTTCCTTGCTCTGTATCTCTATTATGTGTCAGTACCACACTATCCTATTTTATTTTTATTTTTTATTGTGACAGCACATAACAACAACATTGTGATTTGGGTGGAAGTTTACAGATATCTTACTACATTTTTTAACCATATGGATATATGAAGAGGTACTTGGGTGGTCCATATAATTTGCTCTTCATTACTAACTGAAAGGTTAGTTGTTTGAATCCACCCAGTGGAATCACAGAAGAAAGGACTGGTGATTTGCTTTTATAAAGATTATAGTTAAAAGGACCCTATGGTTCTTAATTGTACTCTGTAACACATGGAGTTGTCATGAGTCAGAATCAACTCAATGACAACAGGGTGTTTTGTTAGTCTCTTTGTTTTTTTATGAATAGAAAAATAATCTGAAAATAAATTTAAA
>NW_006921914.1:1846553-1854591 GCF_000298275.1 Orycteropus afer afer
TAGTGGTTAAAGGATTCGGCTGCTAACCAAAAGGTCAGTGGTTTGAACCTACCAGCCACTTTGCAGAAGAAAGATGAGCCAGTCTGTTTCCATAAAGATTTAAAGCCTTGGAAACCCAATTGAGGTCTCTGTGAGTCAGAACCAACTCGATGGCAGTGAGTATATATCTTTACATAAAATCTGTAACAATTTATTTCCAAATAAGATGTGTTATATGGAGCAAGTCAGTTACTTCTCTGTGCCTCAGGTCTCCCATCTATCAGATGAGCATAAGAAAGACAGCTCTGTTTTGTTCTCAAGGATTTTGTAAGCATCAAATAAAATCCTTGATATAACAGAGCTTTGAGAAGTTTCAAAAGTCCTATAGAAACATATAGGATATTATTATTTCCATTTATTCTGTCCAATCATATTTGACAAGCATTTATTGAGCACCTATTTCCTGTAGAGAGCCATGAGAAAAAAAATAAGGAAAAATAATGAATAATAAAAATGAAGTAAAAAAATCCATTTCAGGAATGAAAATTTATTAACCAGATTTCAAGATGCTTGGATGCAGAAATCATATCTAGTAGAGGATATAAGAGAAATATTATAGTATGAGGGAATGAGATAGCTGCTGTAATAGATGTTATAAACAAAATCCTTTGAGAAGATGGGAAAATTAAATTTAGCTGAAGCAATAAGGACTTCTGAAAAGAAGCAGTATTTGAGGTAGGAGTAGGAATTTGATGGGAGTTGTCATGTTGAGTCCTCATGCCTCACCGAGAAGACAAGTTTTGCAAAAGGATGTTTCTTATCTCTATTCTATTTTCAATTCTGCTTCTGATTTATTTTTCTTATCCTTATTTTGTTACCAGGGCTAAGATTTTATTTACCTAACTACCTACTGATGGTTAAATTTTTAGAATACAGACAGTTGAGAATGCCTTCCCCAGTGACTCTACCCCAGTTTTTAAATACAATTGCAAAGGTCAGTTTTTATCATTTTATTTCACTCACCATATAAGGAACTGTCAAAATTATTGGCTCTGACTAATTATTTAATTTTCATTTGTTATGACCCTAGTCTTATTACTATCATAATGAATGAGATGAAAACCTACTGTGTGCACAGCTTCCCTTCAGACCCCTCTGGACGACCCCTGTAGGATTTGGTGTGTGTGGGGTGAGGCAGCAAGGGCAACTAACAAACATGAAGCAAAAATTGTCATAACAAAAATATTCATAAATGAACTAAACATAGTAAAATTAGGCCCCTTTTTCACATCTCTCCTTGAATTACACTAGTGTCTATCCCTGCTCATTGCATCAGTGACCTTTCTTTCCTGTAAATATGCAACAATGAGCAGTACAAATGTCCTAAGTGGAACTGAAAATTTTGCAAAAGATGAAGAAGTACAAAGTAGATGAAAAATATTGGAGAGTTGCTCAAATAACTCACAAGATCATTGGCAAGTGATGACCGAGCAAAGTTAACAACTGAAGAAGGCAAAATGTACAAGGATGATGAGAGCATTGACATTTCAAGAGAATTACTTAAACAATAAAGCTTCGGAGCAGTCTTTGGGAAAAAAATGATGTAACTTTCAGCCATTTTTGCAAAAATGACCCTTTAATGCAAGGCTTTCTGGTGGTGTAGTGCCTAAAGCATGTGAATGCTAACCCAAAGGTTGGCAGTTCAAACCCACCAGCCACTTCACAGAAGGAAGACTGGGCAATCTACTTCCATAAAGATTATCACCTCGGAGACCCAAAGGGGGTCGCTATTAATCAGAATTGACTCGATAGCAGTGAGTTTAACAAAAATCAAAGTGAAGTGACAGATGTTGTAATAATGTTATCACATATGTTTGTCAAAAATTACAACTCAAAAACAACAATTCATATTTGTTCTAAGAATCAGCAAATAGTTGAATTAGAACTTCAATTAAACGTAAGATACATTTCTTTTCATAACAGTTTCACTTTTGAATTGAAGTCCTAATAGAACCTTTCTTTCCCCCTATTTATTATAAGCTGTTACCAGTTGCACACACATTTTCTATCAGAGAAGATATTGAAGTGGTCTTTTCTGGTACTAGTTTGCTCTACATAAAGAGGACTGTGATTACGTAGCAAATTACTATAGTAGTAGCCACCCTCTTATCCTTCCATTAGCACAGTGTTTCCTAAGGGCGGTACCCACGCCAATAGAAATATAAAATAAAACTCCATAGTGACACCATGTGTTAAAGACTAGAAGTGCTCCATGATATTTTCCTGGCAGTAATCTTCAAAAATGAAGAAAATGAAGATTTTTTTAACCAACATTTGCAGTCTAAAATTCACCAAACATGCAACGAAGATGTCCAGTCACTGGTGACTGTAATGCAAAAGTTGAAAACAAAGAAAAAGCATTGGTAGTTGGAAAGTATGGTCTTGGTGATAGAAATGAAGCAGGAGATCACATGATAGAATTCAGCAAGATCAACAACATACTCACTGCAAATCCCTTTTTTCAACAACATAAACAGAAACTATACATGTGGACATCGCCAGATGGAATACAAATGAATCAAATTAACTACCTGTGTGGAAAGAGGCAATAAAGAAGCTCCAAATCATCTGTCAAAAGAAGGCCAGGAGCTGATGGTAGAACAGACCATCAATTGTTCATATCCAAGTTCACACTGAAGCTGAAGAAAATTAAAACAAGTCCATGATAGCCAAAATATGACATTTACTATATCCCAATGGAATAGGTATATAATTGAATGGAGAACAGTTAAAATGAATGGAAGAAAGATGAAGTAAAAGAGATGAACAAAATTTCAAAGAGCAGCTCGAGAAAACAGGTAAAGTATCATAATAAAATGCACAAAGACTTGGAGTTAGAAAACCAAAAGGGAAGAACACACTTGGCATTGCTCAAACTGAAAAGAACTAAAGAAAAATTCAAGCCTCAAATTGCAATATTGAAAGATTCTAGGGACAAAATATTGAACCATGAAGGAAGCATCAAAAGAAGATGGAAGGAATACAGAAAGTCACTGTACCAAAAAGAATTGATCAATGCTTAATCATTTCAGGAGAAAGCAAATGATCAAGAACAAATGGTACTGAAGGAAGAAGTCCAAGCTGCACTGAAAGAATTGGTGAAAAACAAGGCTCCAGGAATTGGCAAAATACCCAATGAGATTTTTCAACAAATGGAGGTGCTTACTCATTTATGCCAAGAAATTTGAAAAACAGCTACCTGGGTAACCTATTAGAAGAGATCCATATTTATGCTCATTTCAAAGAAAGGTGATGTTGCAAAATGTGTAAATTATCAAGCAATATCATTAATATCACAAGCAAGTAAAATTTTGCTAAAGATAATTAAAAAATGGTCAGCAGTATATTGACAGGGAACTGCCAGAAATTCAAGCCAGACTCAGAAGAGGGTATGGGGGACTCAAAATGGCATCTCTTTAGTATTCCCCATGCTAATTCCCTCTAGCATCTTAGAGCCTGGAAAACTAGGTACAGCAGTTTGAAATAAGGTGCAGCAGGGCTTCTGGTGCTCTGAACAGCTCATTAAGTCAGAGTATGCCAAACTTAGGGGAGTAAAATTAGAAAGGAGAAAGGGGCATGGAAAAAATAGCAAAAACAGTGGAACCTGCCCTGTGGAGCAGCAACCAGCAGGCGAGAAAGGCCACTGGAGATCTCCCTGGGGTAGTGGAGAGAACACACCACATCAGAGAACCTGCGGACACTCCATGGATCTACCTTCAGCACCAGCTTTTATTGGTAAACTTGGGACCACTGGGTGGCAGCAGAGATTTCTCTGGATCTGGCACTGCTGAAGCCTGAGCAGAGAGAACATTAATGCAACAAGTGGGTGGACCCTGGGAGAAACTTCCACAGCAGATCGTGGAACCAGGAAGTTATCTTAGGTCAGCATTTTGACATGCAGGGCCCTCAGGAGTAGGGTTTTTGTGTGTGTCTGAACATGGTGGAAAGTGGAGGCCCCCTAACAATTGGAATGTTTGCTGAACTTGAATTGCGGCCCGGTGAATAGCAGTACAATGTCATCATTATCAGCCTGCCCAAAGCCTTAGAAACTGCTCCTGGCACCTTTGGAGTCTTAAAAACTTACCAAAACCAAAGACAAAGAAAGAATCTTGAGAGAAACTCAGGAAAAAAAATGAAATGTTATCTACAAAGCACAACCAAAAAGACTAAGCTCTGATTTTTTAGTAGAAACCATGAAAGCAATAAGACAATGGGACAACATAAAGAAAACCTTGAAAGAAAAAAATTACCAACCAGGAATTATATATCCGGCAAAACTGTTCCTCAAACACAATGGTGAAATTAGGACATTTCCAGAGAAATAAAAATTAAGGAAATTTGTAAAAACAAGATTATCCTCACAGGAAATGATAAAGGGATTCCTTTGGACAGAAAACCAACAACAGAAGACAGCAATGTAAGATGAAAACATATGACAACATCACCAAGAAACCAACCCAGGAAAAGAATTCTCAAATCTAAAATAAGTTTGCAGGCTGAATATAAAGAATCAGAGGTGTCGATCTGTAAATGACAACAACTACAAAGCAAAAAGAAGGAATAAATGCTGTAACTACAGACCTTCCAAATGGAGAGGAAGTCAGGACTTTATTAATACAGAACAGACTGTTTCAGCCTTAGGAAGATAAAAATGAACTACAAGGTTACCATAAGGAAAAATAAACTTTCTAATCAAAACAAGAAAGAAGAAAATCACAAGGATTTAGTAGGCACAAAATCAACAACAATGAAGAAAATCTGATAATGAAATTAACTTGGGAAAGGGAAATATTTGAAACAAAGAAACCATCCACACCACCATAAAAAAACACAAAAGAATGGCAGCAGTAAATTCATACCTCTCATTAATTATACTTAATAAGAATGGATTAAATGCACCAGTCAAGAGAAAGAGCATGGTAGAAAGGATTAAAAAAAGAGCACCCATCAATATGCTGCCAACAAGAGACTCACCAGACACAAAGATAAAAATAAAAATCGAAGACTAGAAAAAATATATCAAGCTAAAGACAACCAAATAACATCAGGAGTGGTAGTATAAATATATTCTGGTAACATAGACTTCAAGGAAAAAACCAGCATGACAGACAAGGAAGGACACTATGCAATTATAAAAAGGTCAGTACTGCAAGAAGAGGACATACCATAATAAATAACTATGCACCCAGTGAAAGCGCCCCAAAATAAATAAAACAAACATTAATTGAATTGAAAAGAGAAATAGTTCTACAACAGTAGTAATTCTACAACAGTAGTAGGAGTCTTTAATACACCACTGAAGGACAGAACAACTAAAAAGAAACTCAAAAAAGATACAGAAGATCTCAACAACACAATCAACTGATTTGATCTCGTAAAGATATACAGAATACTCCACCCAACCAAAATGCAATATGCATTATTTTGGGGTGCACATGGATCATTCTCCAGAATAGACCATATATCAGGTCACAAAGCAAACGTCAATAAATTTAAAAACATCAAAATATTTCAAAAACTTTTCTTGGATCACAAAGCAATAAAATTAGAAATAGGTAATAGGGAGATCATAGGAAGAGATCAAACACATGAAAATTGAATAACACCCTGATCAAAAACTACTGGGTAACAGAAAAAAAATAATAAAATGGGAAATAATAAAAGCCCTAGAAGTAAACAAGAATAAAAACATATCAAACCCTTTGGAACACAGCAAAAGCAGTACTCAGAAGTCAGTTTACAATAAATACACATATCAAAAGAGAAAAAAAGAACAAAAATCAATAAATTTACCCAACTAATCCAACAATTAGAAAAAAGAGAGGAAAAAAAAAAAAAAGCTAACAGTCTCCAGAAGAAAGGAAATAAGCAGAAAAACAATAGAAAGAATCAACAAGACTAGAAGTTGGCTCCTCAAAGCAATGAACAAAAATCAACAAACCACTGGCAAATTTAACAAACGAAAATAAGGAGAAGATGCAAATAGCACAAATAAAAAACAACATGGGCAACATCACAACAGAACCAATCAAAATAAAAAGAATAATGACAAAATACTATGAAAAACTATATTCCGACAAATTTGAAAATGTAGAAGAAATTGACAAATTTCTAGAAACAGAAGACCTATGTGAACTAACATAGATTGAGGTAGAAAATTTGAACAGGCCCATAACCAAAGAAGAAATGGAGCAGGTCATTAAAAATTCCCAACAACAACAAAAAGTCTTGGCCCAAACAGCTTCACTGGAGAATTAATACCAAGCATTCAGAGAAGAGCTGACACCAATCCTACTCAAAGTATTCCAGAGCACAGAAAAAGATGGAATACTTCCAAATTAATTTTATGAAGCAAGTATAACCCTTATACCAAAATCAAATCAAGCAAAGACACTACTAAAAAGGAATATTACTGACCAATATCCCTCAAGAATATAGATACAAAAATCGCCAACAAAATCTAGCCAATAGAATCCAAAAGTATATTAAAAAATAATGCATCATCACTAAGTGGGGTTCATACCACATAAGAAGGATTTCAACATTAGAAAAACAATCAATGTAATATACTACATAAATAAAGTAAGGAAGCAAGCCACATGATCATATCAATTGATGAAAAGGCTTTTGAAAAAATCCAACACCCATTCCTGATTAAAAAAAACCAAAACTCTAGCAAAATAGGAATAAAAGGGAAATTCCTTAACATAATTAAGGACAGATATGCAAATACCATGGCCAACATTATTCTCAAAGGAGAGAGACTGAAAGAACTCGTCTTACAACCAGGAACCAGGCAACAATGCCCTCTATCACCATTCCTATTCAATATTATATTTGAAGTCTTAGCCAGAACAATGGGAGCTTTGGTGGCATAGTGCCTAAGGCATTTGACTGTTAACCGGAAGGCTGGAGGTTCAAACCCACCAGCCACTCCCCAGAAGGAAGGTTGGGCAATCTACTTCCATAGTGATACCACCTCAGAAACCCAAGGAGGGGTCACTACGAGTTGGCTTCGACTCCAAGGCAGTGTATTGCATTGCATTAGCCAGAGCAATAAATCAAGAAAAGAAAATAAAAGGCATCAAAATTGACAAAGAAGTAAAACTATCTCTATTTTCAGATTATATGGTCCTATACATAGAAAACCCCAGAGACTTTGCAAGAAAACTACTGGAACTAATTGAAAGATTAAGCAAAGTGGCAGGGTACAACATAAACATACAAAAATCAGTTGGATTCCTCTATATCAACAAAGGGATCTTTGAAAAGGAAAAAGGAAAACAATATCATTTACAGTAACTACTAGAAAGATAAAATACTTAGGAATAAATATTACCAGAGACACAAAAGATCTGTACAATGAAAACTACAAAACACTACTACAAGACTAAAAGAATCCTACATAAATGGAAGAACATGCCATGCTCTAGGATAGGAAGACTGAGCATTGTGAAAATGTCAATACTACCTAAACCAATCCATAGATGCAATGCAATCTCGATCCATATTCCACCAACATTACTTAAGGACATGAAAAAAACACTCAGTCATATTATATAGGAAGGAAAGAGACCTAGGATAAGGAAAGCAGGACAGAAGAAAAACAACAAAGCAGGAAGCTTCACACCTCCCTGTGTCAAAGCCTACTATACAGCCAAGGTAGTCAAAACTGCCTGGTATTGGTTCAATGACAGATACATAGACCAATGGAACAGAATTGAGAACCAAGATATAGATTCTTCCACCTCCAGACAGCTGATTTTTCACAAAGGGCTTGTTGTTGTTGATGTTAAGTGCCATCGAGTCGTTTCCGACTCATAGCGACCCCACGCACAGCAGAAAGAAACACTGCCCAATCCCGCGCCAGCCCCACAATCCCTGCTATACTTGAGCTCATCATTGCTGCCACCGTATCAATCCAACTCGTTGAAGGCCTCCCCCTCTTTCGTCGACCCTCCACCCTACCAAGCATGACATCCTTCTCCAGGGAATGGTC
>NW_006921914.1:1855106-1856219 GCF_000298275.1 Orycteropus afer afer
AGACTGTATTCTTCAACCTTCATCAGTAGGTGCCTTAAGTCATCCTCACTTTCAGCAAGCAAAGTTATATCGTCTGCATATCTCAGGCTAGAATCCATTAAATCATGCAATTAAATGGTGCTGGCAAAACTGGATATCCATTTGCAGACAAATGGAACAAGACTCATAACTCACACCTTGTACAAAACTAACTCAAGATGGATCAAAGACCTAAATTTGAAACCTAAAACTAAAAAGTTTCTCAAGGAAAAACTAGGGGCAAATTTAGGGGCCATAATTTATGGCATAAATAAACTGTGAAACAACAAAAAATGCACAAACAGTAGAAGATAAATTAGATGACTGGGACCTTCTAAAAATTAAATTCTTATGTGCAGCAAAAGACTTCTCCAAAAAAGAGTGAAAGGAGAACCTAGAGAATGGGAGAAAAAACTTGACAGTGATATATTTGACAAGGGACTTATCTGTAAAATTTATAGAAAACTTCAAAACCTCAACATCAAAAAGACAAACAATGCAATTTTAAAAAATGGACAGAGGTCATAAACAAACACTTCACCAAAGAAGATATTCAGGCAGCCAACAAACATATGAAGAAATGCTCATGATCATCTCATACACTGCTGGTGGGATTGCAAAATGGTGCAACAACTGTGGGAAAAAGTATGGTGCTTCCTTTAAAAACTTGGAAATAAAAATAACATTTGATCCAGCAATCTAACCACTAGGTATATATCCTAAAGAAGAGACCTGGAACACGAACGAGATATAGGCACAGCCATGTTCATCACACTACCATTCACAATAGAACATCACACCACTATTCACAGTAGGAAAGAGATGAAAACAACCTAAGTGTCTATCAACAGATAAATGGATAAACAAACTATGGTACATGTACACAATGGTGTACTATGCAACATTAAAGAGTAATGAAGAATCTTTAAAACACTTCATATTGTGGATGAACTTGTAGGACATTGTTGTTATTATGTACCGTCAAGTCGGACCCTACTCATAGCGACCCCTCCTTGGGTTTCCGAGGTGGTATCACTACAGAGGTAGATTGCCCAATCTTCCTTCCAAGGAGTGGCTGGTGGGTTTGAACCACCA
>NW_006921914.1:1857209-1858183 GCF_000298275.1 Orycteropus afer afer
CCTAACCACTCACCTTGAGGGAGTGAGTCACTGAGCCTTTGGGCTCAGCACCATAGTCTCAGGGACATCAAGGTCAATTGGTATAACATAGTGCACAAAGACATTGTTCTAAATCCTGCTTTGCTGAGTAGTGACTGGGGTCTTAAAAGCTTGTGAGCAGTCATGTAAAGTGTAACTATTGGTCTCTTCTCTTCTAGAGCAAAGAAGAGTGAAGAAAATAGAAGATGCATGGAATCAATTAGTCCAAGAAATTAGTGGACCACATGAACCTCAGCCTCCATGACCCTGAGACCAGAAGGACCAGATGGTGCCCAGTTACCACTGCCAACTACTCTTAAAGGGATCCTGGATAGACTGGGAGAAAAAAATATGGAGCAGAAGTCAAAAATAATAAAAAATATCAGACTTACTGGTCTTATAGAGATTGGTGGAACACATGAGTTACCCTTCAAGCCTTGAACTGAACTTACCCCTGAGGCCCAACTTTCAACCAGATAATAGACAGTCTTATGAGATGAACAATAACCACAGGGGGTATACACTCCTTAGAACAATCAACCATAAGAGATCATAAGGCAACATTTGCTTAGGGATTGAGCTCAGAGGCAGGAATGCATAGGAAATGACAAACAGAAATGGTTACTTCAGGGAGGAAGTGTGAAGAGGGCTGTTAAAACCAAAAAACAAACCCACTGCCGTGGAGTCGGGTTTCTGAGGCGGTATCCCTACAGATGTAGATTTGCCAACCTTCCTTCTAAGGAGTGGCTGGTGGGTTTGAACCGCCAGCCTTCTGCTTAGCAGTGCCTTAGTCACTGTGCTACCAGAGCTCCTCTGGTGGTTAAGTTTATGTGTCAACTTCGGTGGGCCTAGTTGAGTGGATGGGCAGCTGGTGGTAGTTATTCCCCATGATGAGATTGGCAATCAACTCCATGGTGGGACCTACCACAAGCAGCTGAGTAGCTGCTTTAGGGATG
>NW_006921914.1:1858433-1859767 GCF_000298275.1 Orycteropus afer afer
CAGTAGCTGCCTGAGTAAAGAGATGCCTCTAGCTTCAGTGGGCCAGGAGCAAGAGGCAGAGCTGAAGCCCAAGGTTGAGGAGCTTTCACGCAGCCCCTAGAGCCTGGCACTTTGAACTCGGACACTTCTAGCCTCCTGAACTGTAAGAAAATAAACTCCTGTTTGTTCAAGCCATCCCATTTGCGGTATATTCCTGTCAGAGTGGCACTAGGTAACCAGAACAGTTCCCAAGAGTGGTGTTACACTGTGGGAATTGCAATCAATGTCACAAAACAAAGTATGTGTGATCTGTTGAATGGAAAACCAATTTGCTCTGTCAACTTTTACACAAATTACAATAAAAGTTAAGAAAAAAAGTATAGATAGATGATAGATAATAGATAGATAGAGATGATAGATAGGGTTAGTTCCACCTCACTGCTTTTCTTGTTGAAAAGCTCCTGCCTATTTTTGCTTACTTATTTTCCATATGAAATTTAGAATTCTTTCAGAAAAATATTAATAATTACTGATGTACCATTAAGCTTATAAATTAGAGAGAATTAACGCCTTTACAATGTGAATTTTTTCCTATCTAAGAATCCAGTATATCTTTACATTTGTTCAAGTCTACTTTTGTTTATCCGTAGTTTTCCTAATATATGTTTTGTACATCTCTTGCTAAGTGCTTTATCTTTTTGTTGCTATTAAAAATAGCTTCTTCTTTTCCACTGTTTCTCTAATGATTTATACATACTACAGATATTTAAAAAACAAAACAAAACAAAACCTCACTACCATCAAGTCAGATCCGACTCAGAGTGACTTCTCCTTGGGTTTCTGAGGCGGTGTCACTACAGAAGTAGATTGCCCAACCTTCCTTTCGAAGAGTAGCTGGTGGGTTTCAACCACAAACCAAATGCCTTAGGCACTACACCACCAGAGCTCCCACTAAAGATTTTAATTCCTGTAAATTAACTTTATATCTCTCCATGCTACTGAATAGTCATTTAATCTATCTCTATAGTACATGAATATATAACTTGTGTGTGTGTGTGTGTGTGTATTATATATTATATATGGGAGCTCTGGGGGTGTTGTGCTTAAGGCATGTGACTGCTAACCAGAAGTTTGGCAGTTCAAACCCACCAGCCACTCCTCAGAAGGAAGGTTGGGCAATCTGCTTCCATAGTGATGTTGTTGTTGTTGTTATTTGCCATCGAGTCGGCCCCCAACTCCTAGCAACCCCTCCTTGGGTTTCCGAGGCAGTTATCACTACAGAAGTAGGATTGCCCAACCTTCCTTCCGAGGAGTGGCTGGTGGGTTTGAACCGCCAGCCTCCTGGTTAGCAGTCA
>NW_006921914.1:1860017-1865564 GCF_000298275.1 Orycteropus afer afer
AGGCATGTGACTGCTAACCAGAAGTCTGGTGGTTCAAACCCACCAGCCACTCCTCAGAAGGAAGACTGGGCAATCTACTTCCATAGAGATACTGCCTCAGAAACCCAAGGAGGGGTAGGTATGAATCAGAACTGACTCAATGGCAGTGAGTTTTACTGAAACTATTCTCTTCAGTTAAAAAAAAATTAATTTATAAATATCCTCAAATGGTTAAGAAATTATTGCATCTGTAAAACAAGAGCAGGATTCGATGTAAAAAAAGATAGATCAAATAAGGAATTTAATAGACATATTGGAAGATAGAAAATTCTCCCTTTTAAAAAGCAGAACAAAAAGTTAAAGATATGGAAAATGAGAGATCAGAGATAGTAAAATTTAAGGATTAATTTGAGAGTCTAATATTCACCTAATACCAGTTCAGAAAAGTATAAGAGGTGACATTATCCAATAAATTGTGCAAGAAAATTTCCCAAAACTAAAGAATCCAAGTCTCCGGAATAAAAGGGCCTGCCAAGTGCCCAAGAAAATGCACAAAAAGAGATTGATCACATTGAAATGATTTACTTATTAATAGGAGATGGTCTGCAGCAAACTCATGTTGTGAAATATATTATTCTTTTTCAGTAGCTCTAATTTAAGTCTTGGAAATCCATCACAGCCATTTGAGTGGAGCTTTCATTAGAATCCATTGGCTGAGCCAAGGTGTTAATGAGGTCCCAGTCATGGGCCTGATCCCTGTGTGGATCGTTTCAATTTATTCTGTTCTTTGGCCAGCCTCTTAGCCAATGTGTCATTGAACATGAGGGTGGCTGGCTGAGAAAAACAAATAGGTCAATATAAAACCACCTCCAGTGTATGTATGTATGTATGTGTGTGTATGTGTGTACATATATTTTAAAAAAGGAAAAAAAAAAAAAAAAAACTCCAAGTACCTGTCCTAGTGAAAATTCCATATCTTTATATATAAAAAGCAGCCTTTTTGAATAACCAAAATGTTTACAAATTACTCTTGGCTGGATCTTGGCCTTAAAACCTTCTCTGGAGAAGGAAATTATTGAGTTCTCTATGTTTTGGGGTCGTTTCCTAGTCTTCTTTATTCACGTAAATATTCAAGCAAGAACCCAAAAGTAATTTTTCAGGCCAATGTTTCCAGGCACATGAATTTTATATGCCAGTCAGATTTATTGTAATAGGAATAGAGCAAATTAAGTCAGCTGCTTCTAGATGATGTTTGTGATTGATTTTCCAGAGCACCTTGGAGACTGTCCGTTTATCTCCTACTGTTCTCAGTAACAAGAAAAAAAAAAACTTCAAAAGCTCTTTGGCCAGGCACATGCTATTTTCCACCTATCCTCCTTGGCACTGACTGCTGCACAGTGCCACATGTTCTCTTCACCCAAATTGCTTGACTTTACCACGTTTCACTGAAGGTTTTTTCCCTCCCTGCAGTGGATGCTCTTTTGTCAAATTTTCTTTGAATAATCCTTTCTTACTCTGCCTCTCTCTTTCATGCTTACATTCTAATGACTCTTTTGGTAATATCCGAAGGGCTTATTTAGAAAGAGAAAATGTCAGGAGGAAGAAAATCATCTTCTCTCTTACTCCAGCTTTTTCTTCCATTTTAAAATATGATAGTCTATTCAGCTTGAAGAAGTTTTTCTTTTGTTTTGTTTTCAAATGTGAATATAACCCAAGCCACAGTGTGAGGCAGTGAAGGGGTCCATTCACCTTTCTATGTCTTAATTTTATCCATTGTAAAATGCAGTCACTGAGTTGCTCACAGCCAATACCCCTTGAATATGTCACTTTGTTTTTTAAGCCACTGCTTTCTCATTGGTCTCTGCCCAAGCACTCTAAGTAAAGTCCTCCCTTTAAAATGAAGAAACTGAGGGACAAAGCCTTACTGATTTGACAAGTCACATGGCTGGTTTCTGGCATTCAGAAATAACCTGGTAAATCCAGTAGACCAGACGGTCTTCCCACTCAATTGTAAATCATTTAAACTCAGATTTAAGTATAATACCTTGCCTTAGTTTCGGTGCAATAGTAAGCCATTTTATTGTTTCTGGCAGGAAATGGGGAAAAATGAAAACTAATATAGTGGTTGAAAGTTAAATCTCTTTAACAGACTAAGTTTTAAAAACTCACTATTTTCCTCCAATTTCTTCCTTTTGCATCCCTGACTTGTTCTACTTGAAGAATATATGGAAAAATATTAGTTTGTCTTCTCTAAGGGCAATTATCCCCATTCTAGTGGGAAGAGCCCTGGAAAAGGAATCAAGAGACCCAGGTTCTAGTGCTAGCTGAGTCGCTAACTAGCTGAGTTACTTTGGGCAAGTTGTTTCATGATTCTGTTCCTCAGTTTTCCTATAAGAAAGTTGGAGTAGAAAAGGTCTGAAGTCTTTTTAGTCCCAACTTTTCTTGATGTGATGATAAATTTTTTAAAAATCACTCTCTGTGGATAAGTAAGGAGCTCTGGTGGCACAGTGGTTAAGGCATTCAGCTGCTAACCAAAATGTCAGCACTTTGAGCCCACCCCTGGGAGAAAGATGAGGCAGTCTGCTTCTGTAAATATTTACAACCCTGGAAACCCCACAGGGCAATTCTGCTCTGTCCTAAAGAGTTACTATGAATCAGAATCGACCTGATGGCAGTAGGTTTAGTTTTGCTTTGTGGATGAGCACATGAAGTAAACAGGGAAGTAAGAAAAGAGACTACCTGGTTGTTCAGGCAGAAGGAAAAGCACAAAGAAAAATCAAAACAGGCATGAGGCTTAGAAGTATAAGATAGTATAAGCAGTTCAGGATTGAGATACAGTTTGGTATAAGACTATCATTTTAAAAAGAAAAACCAAAAGACTTGGATTAGATGGACAATTTGCACCCCTACACAGTTCTATCTTTTGTAGATTGATGCTCTTACTAATCAAAGGGAATATATGATGGGATTAATGCAAGGAGTCTTGATCTTAAGGGGAAAAGAACATGAATAGAGGCAATCTGACCAATCAAAGACTTTAGCATGATTTAGTAACCTACAGAAGATGGACATCATTGTTTTAGTCAGACACTAATGACATCTTTGGTAACATAACAGAATGTAGCTGAAACTTGGCAAACATTTCTATGTAGTTGTGCACCCATGTACATAAAAGTAGTCAAGTTACTCATCTTGCTATAATCAGTCTCTTTTGGGTAAGTCTGTTCTCTGTCACACTGGGGTAAATGAATCAGTTTATCTGACTTTTAGAAAGTGATTTCTCCAGTACCATATTTCTCAAACTTATATATGCATTGGAATTACCTGGAAGAAATTGTTAAAATGAAGATTCCAAGCACCATCCCTGAGATTGTAATTTGGTAGACCTGTAATGATGGCAACCAATTCGTATCTTTAAAAATACCATTAGTGAGTTTAATGGCATTTAAAGCATTCGTTGAGAAACACTGTGACAGAGAGAATAGGCCAGGCCTCTTACAGTTAAAATACTAGCTCTTCCAAGTTCTTTTTCCAACACATCAAAAAGAAATATGCCATACACAGCAAATTCAGGTAGAGTTCAAATCCAAAGTTTTAGTGTATGTATATATTTAGTAACTGGAAAAATTATGAGCTATGAATTATCCATTTTCATTTGGTTATTATAAATGAGACAATCATATGGTCTACTATGGCATGAGTGAAAAATTGAAGAGGAATGGCATCACATTCATCATCAAAAAAAGAACAGTTCAAGATTTATCCTGAGGTACAGTGCTGTCAGTGATACAATAATATCCATATGCCTACAAGGAAGACCAGTTAATACTACTATTATTCAAATTCATGCACCAACAACTGAAGCCAATGAGAAAGAAATAGAAGATTTTTACCAACTTCTGCAGTCTGGAATTGACCAAACATGCAATCAAGACACATTGATAACTACTGGTGATTGGGATGGAAAAATTGGAAACAAAGAAGAAGCATCAGTAGTTGGAAAATGTGACTTTGGTGATAGAAATGATACCAGAGATCACATGATACAATTTTGCTAGACCAATGACATATTAATTGCAAATATTCATATATTTTTCAACAGCATAAACAGTGCCTATACATGTCAAACTCTCCAGATAGAATATACAGGAATCAAATTGATGACATCTGTGGAAAGAGATGATGGAGAAACTCAATAATATCAGTCAGAAGAAGGCCAGAGCCGACTGTGGAACGAACAATGAATTGATCATATGCAAGTTTATGTGAAGTTGAAGAAAATTAAAACAAGTCCAAGAGATCCAAAATACAATTTTGAGTATACCCCACCCAAATTTAGAGATCATCTGAAGAACAGATGTGACACATTGAATTCCAATGGCCAAAGACCAGATGAGTTATGGGATGATATCAAGGATACATGAAGAAAACAAAAGGTCATTAAAAGACAGGAAAGGAAGAAAAGACCAAAATGGATGTCAGAGCAGAGTCTGCAACTTGCTCTGGAACAAAGAATAGCTAAAGTGAAAGGAAGAAATGATGAAGTAAAAGAGCTGAACAGAAGATGTCAAAGGGCAGCTCCAGAAAACAAAGTTTAGTGTTATGATGAAATGTGCAAAGACTTGAAGTTAGAAAATCAAAAGGGAAAACATTCTCAGCATTTTTTTAAGGTTAAAGAACTGAAAGAAAAAAAAAATCAAGCCTCAAGTTGCAATAGCTAAAGATTCTATGGGCAAAATATTGAATGATGCAATAAACATCAAAAGAAGAAGGAAGGAGAAAGAGGAAGATGGCATCATACCAATAACCTGCACGTTTGATCTCTCTTCCAACTTAGACCCTGAGTAACTAGGTAAAGCAGATACAAGTAATGATACTAGAGTTATGAGCAACTAAGGAGAAGATAAAGTGTTAGATTTAGTGACGGTGGAGAAAAAGACCACATTAAGCAACTGGGAAAAATAAATGAACCTGCCTAGCTGGCAGAGATAGAGATGGAGAGGGCTCATTAGAAATACAAAAGAGGTTGGCAGAAGGAAGGAGGGAAAAAAATATGGAACCCACATGTGTTGGGGACTTAGAATAGTCACACTGGGAGTTTTTCAAGGTGACCTTGGACTCTGAGTGAGTACAATGATTTTACTGGGAAATGGATCAACACACCCCTTGGCTTGGGTTGCTATGGAGTCCAGAAAGGAGTGGGGGAAAGGGAGAAACATCTTCTGCATAGGTGGAACCCCAGAACGAGTGCACAGCAGTGGACTGGGGTTCAACTCTTCCTTGACCACTTTTAACACAGAGTGGACTGGGTTACTGGGTTTTTGGGGTTATGTGGTTTCTTGATCCAAACAGAAAGTGGTGGCCCTCTATGCATTGGGGTCTCTGTCAGTTTTGAACTGCAGGTCTTTGGTTAACATTAGGATGTCACCATTAGTAGACGTCTCAGAAGGACACAGACTACCCTGCCGGTGCCTGTATCACTGATTGAATTATCTTGCCCCAAATACAGAAAACTCCCTCTACCTTTGTATCTGGAGGCTTACTTCTGGTGCCTTTTTTCTTTTTCTT
>NW_006921914.1:1865664-1867458 GCF_000298275.1 Orycteropus afer afer
TCTTTCTTTTCTCCCTTGCCTCATCCAATAGAAGGAACACATTAAACCTCCACCAGGCAACAGGAGGTATTACACTGAACACCTCACCCAATAGACAGGTAACACCAGTAGCTCTTGTGCCACAGAATCGAAAACAGGTAGTGGACAACATCTGCTCATCCCAACTCCAAATCCTCTTCATGACAAACAGAGACCTGCACCCACATCCCCACAAGTGATTCCACCAGCACAGAGAGAGATGGAGAGTAACCCAGTACAGCTGAAAGAACCAAAAGAAGTACAGCTGTGCCAGACTTTTAGGTATAGTAAAACATAAAATCAGGGTGAAACAAATCAATACATAACTAACAATTAAAGACAACAACTTCACAGACAACCTAAAAAAAAAAAAAAAAAAGGACAAGACAATAGAAATAAAACCCCAGGCAAAAGAATTATGTATCATGGAAGAAGAACAAGCAATAGAACTATCTGATAAGGAATTCAGAAGATATATATATATATAGGACTCTCCAAGAGTTCAAGGAAAATATAAACAGAAACAACAAGAAGACAGACAATACCCTGGAAAAGTTCAGGAAAACCATTCAAGAACATGATAAATAAACAATTAGAACTCATATAAAAACAGCAATTAAAAACTCAGAAGGTGGGCACTAAAATTACAGAGATAGATGGCACAGTGGAATGGCAAAAGAGTAGACTAGAACTAGCTGAAGAATGCATTTCCCAACTAGAAGACAAATCCCTGGACACCAGCCTGTATGAAGAAAAATTGGAACAAAGATTCAAGAGAAAGTAAGAGAATCTAAGAGTTACATGGGATGATATGGAAAAAAAAAAACATATTTGCCTCATTGGAGAACAAGGGGAGGCAAAAAAAGAAAGAAAGAAAGAAAGAAAAACCTAAGAAAATTGTCAAAGACTTGCTAACAGAAAATTTCCCCCATATCATGAAGAAAGAAAGATATTTGTCCAAGAATCTCAATGAACCTCATACAGGATAGATCCCAAGAGAAAATCAACAAGACATCATAATCAGACTCTCTAATACCAAAGACAAAGAAAGAATCTTGGGAGCAGCTCAGGAAAAATGAAATGTCACCTACAATGGACAACCAATAAGACTAAGCTCTGATTACTCAGCAGAAACCATGCAGACAAGAAGGCAATGGGATGGCATGTATAAAACACTGAAGGAAAAGAACTCCGAACCAAGAATTCTATATCCAACCAAATTGTCCCTCACATATGAGATTAAAACCAAGACATTCTCAGACAAATAGAAATTAAGGAATTTGTGAAAACCAGACCAACCCTACAAGACATGCTAAAAGGAGTCCTTCCAATAGAGAAACCACAACAAAGAACAGCAAATTATAATCAAGACACTTGATACCACCACTTAGAAACCAAACCAGAAATAGATACTCAAAAACATAAAATAATGTACACAGAGAAAAAAGGGAGTCAGTCTGCAGATGACACAAGCAACAAAGCAAATAGAGGTAATAAGTTTTGATTACAAAACTTCCAAAAAGAGAGGAAGACTGGACAAGGTCTTTATAGAACTGATTGTTCCAAACTTAAGGAGGTAACAATTTACCAAGGAGGGGTCGCTATGAGTCAGGTCCGACTCAATGACACATAGCAACAACAACAACAACCACAAAGAAAATTAACAATCCTTAGCAAACTCAGAAAGAAGGAAAAAAACATAGGATTAGTAAGTACAAAACCAACAACAGTGAAGAAGAGAGAAGAAACAGTTGATAACAAAATGAGCTCAGCACA
>NW_006921914.1:1867558-1869238 GCF_000298275.1 Orycteropus afer afer
ACCACTCAAGAGAAAGAGTGGCAGATTGGATAAGAAAAGAAGACTCATTGATATGCTATGTACAAGAGACCCACCTTAGACAGATACAAAGATAAAAACAAATTAAAAATTAAGGGGAGAAAAATATCAAGTTAATGGCAACCAAAAAAGAACAGGAGCAACAATATTAATTTCTGATAAAATAGACTTCAAGGTGAAAAACAGCATAGGGTCAAAGAAGGACACTATATGATGCTAAATGAGTCAATTGACCAAGAAGACATTACCATAATAAATATGTATGCACCCAATGAAAGTGCTCCAAATTACATAAAGCAAATATTAACTGAATTGAAAGGAAAAATATACAACTCTATAACAGTAGTAGGAGACTTTTACACACCACTTTCAAGGAGGTACAGAGCAACAAGAAAAAAACTCAAAAAAGATGCAGAAGAATTGAACAACACAATCAACCAGTTTGGCCTCATAGACATATACAGAGCACTCCACCCAAAACAGCACAATACACATTCTTCTCCAGTGCACATGAATCATTCTCTAGAATAGACCATATGTTAGGACAGAAAACAAGCCTCAATAAACCCCAAAACATTGAAACACAACAAAGAATCTTCTTAGATCACAATGCTATAAAATGAGAAATAAATAATAGGAATATGAAGGAAAAAATATCAAATATGTGGAAACTGAATAATACACTGCTCAAACAATGACTAGGTAACAGAAGAAATAAAGTGTGAAATAAAAATAAATAAATTTCTAGAAAAAAAAATGAGAATGAAGATACAACTTACCAAAACCTTTGGAACACAGCAAAAGCAGTACTCAGAGGTCAATTTATAGCAATAAATGCACACTTCAAAAAGAGGAAAGACTCTAAATCAACACACTTTAACTAAATAACTACAGCAATTAGAAAAAGACCAACAAAAGAAACCTATAGTATCCAGAAGTAAGGAAATAATACAGATCAGAGCAGAAACAAATGAAGCAGAAAAGAAAATAGAGAAAATCAATTAAAAAAAAAAGCTGGTTCTTCAAAAAGATTGACAAAATTGACAAACCACTGGCAAATTAAACAAAGGAAAAGAAAGAGAAGATGCAAATAACAAGAATAAAAATGAAAAGGGCAACATCACAACAGAACTAACTGAAATAAAAAAGAAATAACAGAATATTATGAAGAACTGCACTCCAACAGATTCAAGAACCTAGAAAAGATGGACAAGTTTCTAGAAACACAAGACCTATCTAAACTATCGCAGTCAGAGATAGAACATTTGAAGAGACCCATAACAAAAGAAGACATTGAGTAAGTCATAAAAAAAAAAAAAAAAAAAAAAAAAAAAGCTTCCCACAAAAAAAATGTCCTGGCACAGATAGCTTCACTGGAGAATTTTGCCAAACATTCAGGGAAGACTTGACATCTATACTAACCCAACTATTCCAGAACATAGATAAAGATGGAATACTTCCAAATTCATTCTATGAAGCAAGCATAACACTGATACCAAAACCAGGGAAAGACACCACTAAAAAGGAAAACTACAGACCAATATCCCTCAAGAATATTGTTGTTGTTGTTATGTGCTGTCTAGTCGGACCTGACTCATATCTTGAGACCCGACTCAAACCCCTCCTTGGGTTTCCGAGGCAGTATTACTACAGAAGTAGATT
>NW_006921914.1:1869651-1872087 GCF_000298275.1 Orycteropus afer afer
TCACAGCAATAGATGCAGAAAAGGCATTCGATAAAATCTAACACCCATTCATGTTCAGAACTCTCAACAAAATAAGGATAGAAAGGAAAATCCTCAGCATAATATACTCAAAACCAACAGCCAACATTATTGTTAACAGAGTAAGACTCAAAAGCATTCCCCTTGTGAAAGGGAACCAGATAAGGATGCCCTCTATCACCACTTCTATTTGACATTGTATTAGAAGTCCTAGCCAGGGCAATAAGGCAAGGAAGAGAAATAAAAGGCATCCAAATCTGCAAGGAGGAAGTAAATTTATCTCTATATTCAGATGGCATGATCCTATACATAGACAACCCAAGAGACTCAGAAAAAAAAGAAAAATTCCTGGAACTAATAGAAAGGTTCAGCAAAGTGGCAGTATGCAAGGTAAACATACAAAAATCAGTTGGATTCCTCTACATCAGCAGAGAACCCTCTGAAAAGGAAAACAATACCATTTATAATAGCTACCCAAAAGATGAAATATTTCGGAAGAAATCTTACCAGAGACACAAAAGACCTGTACAAGGAAAACTACAAAACACTACCACAAAAAACTACAAGGGATCTACGTAAATGGAAGAACCTGCCCTGTTCATGGATAGGAAGACTTAATATTGTGAAAATGCCAGTATTACCCAAAGCAATCTACATATTCAATGCAATTCTGATCCAGATTCCATAAATGTTTTTTAAGGACATGGAAAAACCAATCACCAATTTCATATGGAAAGGAAAGAGACCTTGGATAAGCAAAGCACCACTGAAGAAGGAAAACAAAGTAGCAGGTCTCATACTCCCAGAACTCAAAACTTACTATACAGCCACAGTAGTTAAAACACCGTGGTATTGGTACAATTATAGCAAGATAGACCAATGCAACAGAATCGAAAGTCCAGAAATAGACCCATCCATATATGGACAACTGATCTTTGACAAAGGACCAAAACCCATTAAATATGGGAGAGATAGCTTCTTTAACAAATGGAGCTGGCAAAATTGGATATCTACTTTCAGAAAGCTGAAACAAGACCTATACCTCAACCCATACACAAAAATGAATTCAAGTTTGATAAAAAGACTTAAATGTAAAACCCAAAACTATAAAGCTCATCAAAGATAAAATAGGGACAAATCTAGAAGCCCTAATCTATGGCATAAATAGACTATCAAGCATAATTCAGAATGCACAGGAGGTGGAAGAGAAGATGGGTGACTGGGACCTTTTAAAAATTAAATACTTAAGCACATCAAAAGACTTCTCCAAAAGGGTAAAAAGAGAACCTACAGATAGGGAAAAAAAAAAAAAAATTGGCTATGACATATCTGACAAGGGACTTATCTCCAAAATTTGTAGAAAATTTCAACACCTTAAAACCAAAAAGACAAACAACCCAATTCAAAAATTGGCAAGGGACATAAACAGACACTTCACTAAAGAAGACATACTGGAGTTCCAGTAAGATGGCGGAATAGGCAGACAAACTAAACAGACCCTCTTCAACAAAGAAAAGTGGAACCAATTAACACAGATACAGAACCTAATCCTGGAGCCTGAGCTTTGAAAGAAAGGATATAGAACTGGGCTAAAATCCAACTGGTAGAAGAACCTGCAGGAAAATACCGAAAAAGGAGACATACAGAGCTGCAGACTGTTAGCAATCCTGATGGCATGGACAGCTTGGATAATGACAAGTGTTGTAAGGACCTAAGAATTAACCTAAAAATCAGCCCTGCTAGCCAAGGACTGCATGGAGGACTGCACTGGTGGCTGGTGAATAAAAGGGGAAGCAGTGAAGGGGAAGGCAGGCTGAGCTATGGACTTTTGCCTGTCAGGAGGTGCAGCCATTTTGAATGTTTACAAGCAGTTTGACCATTCTGAATATTTAAAGCAACAGGATTCTCTCAGACTCCAGGGACCTTAGAATAGGCTCCATTTGCCAGGGAAAGCAAGGACATTCTGGACAGTGAGGACTGGAAAGGTGCAAAATTCCCCTTGTTACTCGTGTACCCCACACCCTTTTGGTGAACAGAGGTTTGGCCATCCACCACTCCCACCCACCTTCTAGGCTGGCAGGAATTCCATCCTAGTCTGTGTGCTCTGATGGAGCCTTGGTACCCTGCCCAACCCTGCCCAGATTTTGTTTTTCTTTCTTATTTTTTTTTCAGTTTGTTTTTGTCTGTTTAAAAATTCTTTTTTTCATCCATTTCCTTACTATTCTTTCTTCTTCCCTTCCCAGGTTCTAGTTTTTGGCTTTTTCTCTTTTCCCTTTTAATGGTTCCCATTTTTTTCTTTCTTGAAGTTCCCCTCACTCTGTGTTTTTCTTTTTGCATTTTTCCTATTTTTTCTTCACTATTCTCCTACTCTGTCTCTTATCTCTCATTCTCCTCTCCCCAGATATTGCAGAATTTTTC
>NW_006921914.1:1872936-1875715 GCF_000298275.1 Orycteropus afer afer
TAACACATTGAAAGGTCAAAGCAGTAGAATCGAGTCAATGGAAAACAGAATTAATAAGACTGAAGACAAATACATGAATACTTCTTTGGAAAGGGATCAGTCAGAAAAAAAATCAAAACAAAATGGGGAAAACCTAAGATTCATGTGGAATACCATCAAAATGAATAACTTATGTGTAATCAGAATTCCAGAAAAAGAAGAGAAAAATAAAACCACTGAGAAAATTGTCCAACACATGTTGGATGAGAACTTCCCTGATATGAAAGATGAAAATATAACCATGCAGGAAGTCCAAAGAACCCCAAACAGGATAGACCCCAAAAGAAAATCACCAAGATATATCATCATCAAACTCACCAAAACAAAGACAAAGAAAGAATCCTGAAAGCAGCACGGGAAAAATGAACAGTTGCCTGCAACGGGCAACCAATAAGGCTAAACTCTGATTTCTCAGCAGAAACTATACAGGTGAAAAGGCAATCGGATGGTATATATAAAACCCTGAAAGAGAAAAATTTTCAACCAAGAATTATATATCCAGCAAAAATGCCCCTCAGATATAATGGTGAAATTAGGAGATTTCCAGATAATCAGAATTTAAGGGAATTTGTTAAAACCAGAGTAATCTTGCAAGAGGTACTAAAGAGAATAATTTGAACAGAGAACCAGTAATAGCAAACAACAACCAACCATCCATACCAACCAGTAATAGCAAACAACAACCAACCATATGATGGCATAACCCAAAAACTGACCCAGTTATGGATGTATCCAAAGTAAAAGAAGCTTACAAGATTGTAAACAGGGAACCACAGACATCAATTGGCAAATGAGGACAACTACAAACCAAAAAGAGGGGAAAAAATAAGGTAGTTATAAAACATCTAAATGGTGAGGAAGTCAAGACAACTGTAAGATAAAACAGGCTATTCTAAACTTGGGGAGAAAATTAAAAATCACAGGGTAACCTCACAGAAAAATGATAAATTTTCACATCACATTAAAAAAGAGGACAGGCACAAATAATTAGAAAATACTAAAACAAGAGCAAAGAAAAAAATGAAAATATGATTCATAAATCAAATGAGCTCAGCACAGAAAATTATATGGAACAAAGAAACCAGGAACACCACAAGAAAACACATAACAAAATGGCAGCAGCAAATTGATACTTGGCAATAATTACACTGAATGTCAACAGATTAAATGCACCACTCAAGAGAGGAAGAGTTGCAGACTGGAAAAGAAAACATAACCCATCAATATGCTGTACGCAAGAGACACACCTGAGGGACAAAGACAAAAATAGACTAGAAATCAAAGGTTGGAAAAATATACATCAAGCAAATTGCAACCAAAAAAGAGTGGGAGTGACAATATTAATTTCTGATAAAAGTGAATTTAAGACAAAAACCACCTACTAGACAAGGAAGGACATGATTATAGAACAAGAAGATATGACCATAATAAATATCTATGGGCCCAATGAAAGAGTCCCAAAACACATAAATCAGACTTTAACAGAATTGAAAAGACAAATAGACGACTCCAGTCATGTTGTTGTTGTTGTTATGTGCCATTGAGTCATCTCTGACTCATAGTGATCCCTCCTTGGGTTTCCAAGGCAGTATTACTATGGAAATAGATTGCCCAATCTTCCTTCCAAGGAGTGGATGATGGGTTTGAACCGCCAACCTTCTGGTTAGCAGTCAAGTGTCTTAGCCTCAAGGCCACCAGAGCTCCTGAGGAGAGTTTAATACACCACTCTCAATCACAGATAGAAATGGAAAGAAACTCAACAAAGATGCAGAAGAGCTAAACAGTGTTGTTTTTGTTGTTAGGTGCCATTGAGTCATGTCTGACTCATAGCGACCCTATGTACAGCTGAACAAAGCACTACCTGGTCCTACACCAGCTTCATGATCTCTGCTATACCTCAGTCCATTGTTGCAGACCATTGCCACTGTGTCAATCCATCTTGTTGAGGGCCTTCCCCTTTTTCATTGACCCTCCACTTTACCAAGCATGATATCTTTCTCCAGGGAATGGGCCCTTCTTACAACATGACCAAAGTAGGTGAGATGAAGTCTGGCCTTTCTTGTTTCCGAGGACCATTCCAGTTGCACTTCTTCCAGGCAGATTTGGTAGTTCTTTTAACAGTCCATGGTCATTTCAGCATTCTTCACCAACACCACAACTCAAAAGCACCGACTCTCCTTCAGTCTACCTTACTCATTGTGCAGCTCTCACATGGATATGAGGTGACTGAAAATACCATGGCTTGTGTCAGACACACCTTAGTCTTCAAGAAGATATCTCTGCTCTTCAGCACTTGAAAGAGGTCCGACACAGCCAATTTTCCCAGTGGTATACATTGCCTAGGGAGCTCTGGTGGCATAGTGTCTAAGGAACTTGACTGCCAACCAGAAGGTTGGTGGTTCAACCCCACCAACCACTCCTCAGAAGGGAGGTTGGGCAATCTACTTTTATAGGAATACCACCTCGGAAACCCAAGGAGGGGTTGCTATGAGTCAGAGACGACTCGATGGCACATAAGAATAACATGCATTGTCTAGAAGCTCTGGTGACATCATGCCTAAGGTGTTTGACTGCTAACCAGAAGGCTGGTGATTCAAACCCACCAGCCACTTCTCAAAAGGAAGGTTGGGAAATCTACTTCTGTAGTGATATCACCTTGGAAACCCAACTAGGGGTCACTATGAGTAGGTTCAGACTTGAAGGGAGTGAGATTTTAGTTTTTTTATATACATTGTCTGAT
>NW_006921914.1:1877635-1879538 GCF_000298275.1 Orycteropus afer afer
TATATCTGGAATGCTGTTTTTTTTCCAGTTTGTTCCTCGGATAGTATTACAGGTAGGCCACACCCCTGGGGAAACTCCCCCTAGACTGACCGGCCGCTTAGGACATAGTCATGTGATCCATCATGAGAAACAACACTCACAAGTGAAGTCCAGCCAAGTTGACAGATCTTCAACTATCACACTACTCTTCATTCAAAGGCAAGTTTCAGAGTCTTTTCTGACATCCATTTCTATCTTTTCTTCCATTCCTGTCATTTTAATGACTTTTTGCTTTCTTCATGGATGATGTTCTTGATTAACTTAATGATACAATCCACCAACTTGACCTTACAGACATCTACAGAGCACTTCACCCAAAAACAGCATAATATACATTCTTTTCCAGTGTGCATGGTACAATCTCCGTGGTAGACCATATCTTAGGCCATAAAACAAGCCTTAATAAATTTAAAAACATTGAAATACCAGAAAGCATCTTCTCAGATCACAATGCTATCAAATTAGAAACCAACAATAGGAAGATCAATGGAAAAAGAGCAAGCACATAGAAACTGAACAACACCCTCCTCAAAAATGACTGGATAATAGAAGAAATTTTTAAAAAATGAAATTAAAAAAAATTCCTTGAATCAAATGAGAATGAAAACACAACATACAAAAATCTTTGGGACACAGCAAAAGCAGTGATCAGAGGTGAATTTATAACAATAAATGCACACTTCCAAAAAGAAGAAAGAGCCAAAATGGACAACATAACCCAACATCTCCAACAATTGGAAAAGAACAGCAAGAAAAGAATACAGTCACCAGAACAAATGAAAAAATAAAGATTTGAGCAGAAATTAATGAAACAGAAAATAGACAACAGAAAAAATCAATAAGACTAGAAGTCAGTGTTTTGAAAAGATTAACAAAATTGACAAACCACCAGTAAATTTAACAAAGGAAAAGAGAGAGAGAATAAAATAACATGAATAAGAAGCAAATTGAGTGACATCACAACAGAACCAACTGAAATAAAAAGGATAATATAAGGATCTATGAAAAAGTATACTCCAACAAATTCGAAAATCTAGAAGAAATGGAAAGATTTCTAGAAACATACTACTTACTTAAACTAAAAGAGCCTGAGGTGAAAAATGTAAACAGACCTATAACAAAATAAGAAATTAAACAGGTCATAAAAAAAAATACCGCCACCACCACCACCAACAACAACAACAAAAGCCCTGGCCCAGATGGTTTCACTGGAGAATTCTACAGAACGTTCAGAGAAGAACTGAAACCAATCCTACACAAACTATTCCAGAACATAGGAAAGGATGGATCCTCCCAAATTCATTTTATGAAGCAAGCATAACCCTGATACTAAGATCAGGCAAAGACATTACTCAAAAGAAAACTACAAACCAATATTCCTCATGAATATACATGCAAAAATCTTCAACAAAAATCCTAGCCAACAAACTCCAACAACACATAAAAAAATAATATATTATGGCCAATTGGGGTTCATATCAGGTATGCAAGGATGGTTCAATAATAGAAATATAATCAATAACATCCATCACATAAATAAAACAAAGGAAAAGAACCACTTTATCATAACAATCAATGGAGAAAAGGCATTTGATAAAATCCAACACTCTTTCCTGATTAAAAAAAAACCTCTCAGCAAAATAAGAATAGCAGGGAAATTCCTCAACATAGTAAAGAGCATATTTGCAAGATCAGCAGCCAATATGTTCTCAATGGAGAGAGACTGAAACTATGCCCCTTGTGAACAAGAACCAGAAAAGGATGCCTTCTATCATCACTTCTATTCAACATTGTACTGGAAGTCCAAGCCAGGGCAATAAGACAAAGAAGGGATATCAAAGGCATCCAAATTGGTAAGGAAGAA
>NW_006921914.1:1879638-1880878 GCF_000298275.1 Orycteropus afer afer
AAACTATCCCTATTTGCTCATGATATGGTCCTATACATAGAAAACCCAAGAGATTCAGCAAAAATCTACTGGAGCTAATTGAGAGATTTAGCATAGTGGCAGGATACAAGATCAACATCCAAAAATCAGTTGGATTCCCTTACAGCAGCAAAGAGATTACTTAAAAAGAAATAAGCAAATCAATATCATTTACAATAGCTACCAAAAGGAATAAAATAATGGGGAATAAATCTTAAAAAAAAAAAAAAGTCCTGTCCAAAGAAAACCACAAGAGACTACTTCAAGAAACCATAAGAGACCTACATAAATGGAAGAACATACTCTGCTTGTGGATAGGAAGATTGAACATTGTGAAAATGTCTATACTACCCAAAGCAATCTATACATTCAATGCAATCCCAATCCAGATCCCATCAACAGTCTTTAAGGACATGGAAAAACAATCACTAACTTTATATGGAAAGGAAGAGACCTCGGATATGGAAAGCACTATTGAAGAAAAAAGTAGGAGGTCTCACACTCCCAGAACCCGAAATCTACTGTACAACCACAGTAGTCAAAACTGCCTTGTATTGGTACAACGTCAGACACATAGACCAATGGAATAGAATTGAGAAGCTAGAAATAGATTCATCAACTTTTGGTCAACTGATCTTTGACAAAGGGTTGATATCCATTAAATGGGGAAGTGATTAAATGCGGTAGTGCTGGCAAAACTAGATCTCCATTTGCAGAAATATGAACCAAGATCTGTACTTCACACCATTCACAAAAACTAACTCCAGATGGATCAAAGACTTAAATGTGAAACCTAAAACTATAAAGTTCCTCAAGGAAATACTAGCGGCAAATTTAGGGGCCCTAATATATGGCATAAATAGACTATCAAGCATAACCCAAAATTTATAAACAGCAGAAGATAAACTAGATGAATGGGACCTTCTACAAATTAAAATTTTATGTGCTTCCAAAGACTTCTGCAAAAGAGTAAAAAGAGAACCTACAGATTGAGAAAAAATATTTGGCAATGACATATCTGACAAAGGACTTATCTCTATAATTTATAGAAAACTTTAACACCTCAACACCAAAAAACAAACAATCCAATTTAAAAAATGGGCAGAAGACATGATTAGACATTTCACCAAGAGGATATTCAGGCGGCCAACAAACACATGAAGAAATGTTCATGATCATTAGCTATGTTGTTGTTGTTGTTGTTAAGTGCCGTCGAGTCGTT
>NW_006921914.1:1884612-1885722 GCF_000298275.1 Orycteropus afer afer
CACCTCAGAATCCCAAGGAGGGGACACTATGAGTTGGATCCAACTCGACAGCAGTCAGTTTGGTTTGGTTTTGTCAGTAGAGCTGACAAACGATAAGATTTTAGTCACTTTTTGGCCACAGCCAGCTACCCAGAGGGAGTGAGTAGGTGGACCTGTGGGCTTGGAACCATGGTTGCAGGGGACATCAAGCTCAATTGGCATAACATGCTGCATAAAAACATTTTTCCACATCCTATTTTGGCAAGTAGTGACTGGGATTTTAAAAGCTTGTGAGTGGCCATCTAGATGCAATGATGGGTTTCTCTTCATCCAGAGTGAAGAAGAATGAAGAAAACCAAAGACGCATGGAAACAATTAGTCCATGGGACTAGTACACCGTGTGATCCACAGCCTACATGACTATGAGACTGGGAAAACTAGATGATGCCCAGCTACCACTATAAACCACTCAGAGGGGGATCTATGTAGGAGATCCTGGATGGAGTGAAAGAATGATATGGAACAAAACTCAAAATCAGAGAAAAAGTGGGACTAGTTTTGCTGGTCTGATAGAACCTGGTGTAACCCCTGAGACTATGGCCTCTAGCTGTCCTTCAATCTGGAACTGATCCCACTCCAGTGGCCTCCAGCCAAACAAAAGACAGGCATATGAGCTGAACATTTAAATTATGTAGATACACTCCTTGGAGAGATCAATCATGGGAGACTAGAAGGGCAGTGTATGCACAGGGAGACAGCTTGGGGAGCAAGAGTATATGGGAGGGAAGGACACAGGGAAGAGGTGGCTATGGGGAGGAAGTGGGAGGTGAGCTGTTGCATTGTGGGAGATTACAGTCAATGTCATGAGACAAAGTGTATGTGAACTGCTGTATGGATGATGAATTTGGTCTGTAAACTTTCACCCAAATCACAATAAAATTTTTAAAAAAAGAAGAAGAAGAAGAAGATATACTGGCAGCCAACAAACAAAATGCTCACAATCATTAGCCATTGTTGTTTCTGTTGTTATGTGCCGTCAAGTCAGACCTGACTCATAGCGACCCCTCCTTGGGTTGCCAAGGCAGTATCACTACAGAAGTAGATTGCCCAACCTTCCTTCCGAGGAGTGGC
>NW_006921914.1:1886117-1887073 GCF_000298275.1 Orycteropus afer afer
AACCTTCCTTCCAAGGAGTGGCTGGTGGGTTTGAACCGCCAGCTGTCTGGTTAGCAGGCAAGTGTCTTAGCCACTATGCTACCAGAGCTCCCTCCATTAGCCATTAGAGAGATGCAAATCAAAAGAAAAACGAGATATCATCTCACCCCGCAATAATACCGTGTTGAATAAGTTCAACAGGACAGAAAATAACAAATGCTGGCAAGGTTGTGCAGCAATTAGAACCCTCATACACTGCTGGTGGGACTTCAAAATGGTACAACCATTATGGAAAATGGCATGGTGTTTCATTAAAACACTTAAAATAGAAATACCATTTGACCCAGCAATTCCATTACTAGGAATATATCCTAAAAAGGCGAGAGATAGGACAAGAACAGACATATGCATACCCATGTTCATCACAACACTATTTACTATAGCAAAGAGATGGAAACAACCTACATGCCCATCAACAGATGAATGGATAACCAAACTATGGTACATTCACACAACAGAATACTATGCAATATTTAAGAATAATGAAGAATACATGAATTATCTCACAGTGTGGATGCATTTGGAGGACATTATGATGAGTGAAATAAGTCAATCACAGAAGAACAAATGTTGTATGAGCCCATTATCATAAAAAGACAAAGAAGTGTTTGCTTGAGGAAGGGAACTCACTTGGTAGGTTCCCCAGGGTGGGGAGGGAAGGAGAGGGAAAATTTCAGAATAGCTGGGGGTCACATGTTGATTTGAGTGAGGGGAGGGATGTATGGAAAGAGTTTGTGCCAGCATGATGACATTGGGGAAAGGAAGGACACTGTAACATGCACATAAGATATAGACAACAGTGGCAAATACTAGTATATGCACAATATGGCATTGCCATTAACACAAAACACCAGACTACGGATAAATGCATAGACAAGTGAGAAGATCAGGTGGAGGTGGGCAAACAGGAATATACA
>NW_006921914.1:1887587-1890159 GCF_000298275.1 Orycteropus afer afer
ATAAAATTCAAAAACACAAAAATGACCAGAATTAGTGGTCAGATAGAGTGGAACCCCTGAGACTATGGCCCTGGTTTACCCTTTGGTCCTAGAAATGGACTCACTCCTATGGATTGGCTCTCAGTACACAACAGTAGAAAGACCTACATGCAGAATGCCTACCCCACAGCGATGCACTCACCTACTTTAGGGAGATTCACCGCTTAGAGCAATCAGCCATTAGACACCAGAGGAGCAGCATTCACACAGATGGAAAGCTGGACAGACAGGAATGCATAGTTAAGAAGGGTAACAGGAGGAAGTAGTCAGAGGGACTGGAGGGGAGGAGAGTTTCTTATAGTTGAGGATGGTAATTAGAGTGTGAAATCAATTGGGTATGAACTGTTGAATGTAAAACAAATTTGCTTTGTAAATTTGTACCCAAAGAACAATAAAATTTTTTAAAAATGGAAGGAATACACAGTCACAGTAACAAAAAGAATTGGTCAATTTTCAGCTATTTCAGGAGGTAGCATGTGGTCAAAATATAATAGTAATAAAGGAACAAGTCCAAGCTGCACTGAAAGAAATGGCAAAAAAAATAAGCCTCCAGGAACTGACAAAATACCCATTGAGATGGTACTCACTTTTTATGCAAAGAAATTTCAAAACTAGCTACCTGGCCAAGTAACTGGAAGAGATCCATATGTGTGTTCATTGCAAAGAAAGGTAATCCAACAGAATGCATGAATTATTGAACAATATTATTAACATCAAATGCAAGTAAAATTTTTTCTGAAGATAATTCAGAAACCTTTGCAGGAGTTTATTGACAGA
Source organism: Orycteropus afer afer (assembly GCF_000298275.1). Taxonomy (NCBI): domain Eukaryota; kingdom Metazoa; phylum Chordata; class Mammalia; order Tubulidentata; family Orycteropodidae; genus Orycteropus; species Orycteropus afer. The sequence continues at coordinate 1,888,404 of NW_006921914.1, forward strand.
GAACTGCCAGAAATTCAAGCTGGATTCAGAAGAGAACATGGAATGATCAGATGGATCTTGGTTGAAAGCAAAGAATAACAGAAAGATGTTTACCTGTGTTTTATTGGTTATGCAAAGATATTTGACTGTGTGGCTCATAGAAAATTATGGATAATATTGCAAAGAATGATAATTCCAGAATACTTGATGGTGCTCATGAGGAACCTGTACATAGACCAAGAAGCAGTCATTCAAACAGAACAAGGGGAAATGGCATAGTTTTATATCAGGAAAGGTATGTGCCAGGTTATATCCTTTCACCATACTTATGCAATCTGTATGCTGAGCAAATAATCTAAGAAGCTGGACTATATGGAGAAGAATGTGGCATCAGGATTGAAGGAAGATTCATTAACAACTTGTGACATGCAGATGACACAACGTTGCTTGCTGAAAGTGAAGAAAACTTGAAGCACTTACTGATGAAGATGAAGGACTACAGTCTTCAGTATGAATTACACTTCAGCAAAAAGATAACAAAAATTCTAACAATTAGCCTAAGGCATTTGACTGCTAACCAGAAGACTGGCAGTTCAAATCCACCAGCCACACCATGGAAGAAAGACTGAGCAATCTACTTTCTTAAAGATTTACCACCTTTGAAACCCAAAGGGGGTCGCTGTGAGTCAGAATCCACTCAATGGCAGTGAATTTGTTTTGTTTTGTTTTGGTTTTGGTGTTGTTGAACAATATCAAAAATACCAGAGAGTGCCAGAAGAAAAAAACACGTGTCTCAGAAGAGATACAGCCCAAATGATCATTAGAGATGAGAATGGCCAGACTCTGTCTCATGGTCTCATGTAGTTTGCTCATATCATCAGAAGGGACCAATCCCTGGAAAACAATATCATGCTTAGTAAAGTAGAGGGTCAGCATAAAAGTGGAATACCCTCAATGAGATGGACTGACCCAGTGGCTGCAACTGTGGACTCAAGCAAAGCAAGGATTGTGAGGATGGCACAGGACCAGGCCATGTCTTGTTCTATTGTGAATAGGATCTCTATGAATTGAAAGCAACTCAGTGGCACCTAACAACAGCAACTAATTATCTCCTCAGTCTCTAGCATCTTTGCCATCATCTTTGCTTGTTTTATTCCTTGAGCATGTTAGCATACTATAATATACCCCAGTGGTCGATCAGCAACCCATCATGGGAGTAGTGCAAGACCAGAGAGCATTTAGTTCCATTTGTATATGGGGTCACCATGAGTTGGGGACCAACTTGATGGTAGCTAGCAACTAATCTGACCCAGACATTATTGCTAAACTTATCAGCAGCATTTGAAATGTCACCCCCTACAAACTACTGACTACTCCCTCCTTCTTGAAACTCTTTCCTTGACTTCCATGAAAACATGCTCTCAATATTTAACTTCTTTGTGATCTTTTCTTCCTATGCTCATTCCTTATTGATTTGTAGGACTCAGTTCTAAGCCATCTTTTCATGTTAAAAACTATTCTTGGCCAAGGTCGTCTTCTCACAGAGCTTCAATTAACCACCTCTGTGGTAGCAACTACTAAATATTAAATCCAGCCCAGGTCTCTATTCTGACCTGAGCAAACAAATACCTACTTGACTTTTTCACTTGAATTATGTGCAAAAATCTCTAACTTTTGCATCCAAGACTTAATTTGAAAAATCCAATAGACCTCCTGGAGATTCTAGCCAGAGTAATTAGGCAAGAAAAAGAAATAAAAGGCATACATATTGGAAAGA
>NW_006921914.1:1890609-1893498 GCF_000298275.1 Orycteropus afer afer
AAAATTAAGAATGCATTGACCTATGTCACTTTAGTTTTGTGTATTTCACTGTACATAAATTATATTTCAATAAAATGTATTTTTTAAAAAACAATCGGAACAGAAGATTTGAAAGAGCAGCTTAAGAAAACAAAGTCAATTATTATAACAAAATGTGCAAAGACCTAGTATTAGAAAACCAAAAGGGAAGAACATGCTTGGCATTTCTCAAGCTGAAAGAACTGAAGAAAAATTTCAAGCCTCAAGTTGCAATATTGAAAGATTCTATGGGCCAAATGACTAGAAGCTCTGGTGCCATAGTACCTAAAGTATTTGACTGCTAACCAGAAAGATAGTGGTTCAACCCCACCAGCCACTCCTTGGAAGGAAGACTGGGCAATCTAGTTATGTAGAGATACCACCTCAGAAACCCAAGAAAGGGTCCGTATGAGTTGGAACCGATTCAACGGCAGTGAGTTTGTTTGTTTTTCTGATGGGCAAAATATTTAATGATGCAGGAAACATCTAAAGAAGATGGAAGGAATACACAGAGTACACAGTCACTGTATCAAAAAGAATTGGTCATTGTTCATCTATTTCAGGAGGTGGCATATGATCAAGAACAATGGTACTGAAGGAAGAAGTCCAAGCTGCATTGAAGGAATTGACAAAAAACAAGGCACCAGGAATTGATGGAATAGCTGTTGAATTGTTTCAATAAATGGATGCTGTGCTGGAGGCACTTACTCTATGCTAAGAAATTTGAAAGACAGCTACCTGTCCAACTGACTGGAAGAGATTCATATTTGTACCTATTCCAAAGAAAGGTGATCCCATAGAATGTGGAAAGTATCGAATAATATCATTAATATCACATGCAAGTAAAATCTTGCTGAAGATAATTCAAAAACAGTTGCAGCAGTGTATTGACAGGGAACTTCCAGAAATGCAAGCTGGATTCAGAAGAGGACATGAGATGCGGGATACCATGGCTGATGTCAGATGGGTCTTGACTGAAACCAAAGAATATAAGAAACTTGTTTACCTGTGTTTCATTGACTATGCAAAAGCATTTGATTGTGTGGATCATAACAAATTATGGGTAACAGTGACAAGAATGGGAATTCCAGAACACCTAATTGTGTTCATGAGGAACCTGTACATAAAACAATAGGCTGTCATTCAAATAGAACAAGGGGATACTGCATAGTTTAAAATCAAGAAAGGTGTGTCAGGGTTGTATCCTTTCACCACACTTATTTAATCTGTATCCTGAGCAGATAATCCAAGAAGAAGAATATGAATATGAAGAATAATATGGCATATGAAGAAGGATGTGGCATCAGGATTGGAGGAAGACTCATTAACAATCTGAGATATGCAGATGACACAAACTTGCTTGCTGAAAGTGAAGATGACATGAAGCATTTACTGATAAAGATTAAAGACTACAGTCTGCTCTATGGATTACACCTCAACATAAAACAAACGAAAATCCTTACAACTGGACCAATAAGCAGCATCATGATAAATGGAGAGAAATTGAAGTTGTCAAAGATTTCATATTACTTACATCCACAATCAACAGCCATCAAAGCAGCAGTCAAGAAATAAGATGTCATATTACACTGGACAAATCTGAAGCAAAAGACCTTTTTAAAGTGCTGAAGAGCAAAGATGTGTCCTTGGATACTAAAGTGCCCCTAACCCAAGCCATGGGATATTCAATAGCCTCATATATGTGTGAAAGCTGGAAAATGAGTAAGGAAGATCGAAGAAGAGTTGATGCTTTTGAGTTGTGGTGTTGGCAAAGAATACTGAAAGTACCATGGACTGCCAGAAGAATGAACAAATCTGTCCTGGATGAAGTGCAGCCAGAATGCTCCTTGGAATGGAGAACGGCTAGACTTTGTCTCACTTACTTTGGTCATGTTGTCAGAAGGGACCATTCCCTGGAGAAGGATATCATGCTTGGTAAAGCGGAGGGTCGGCAAAGAAGGGGAAGGCTTTTAACGAGATGGATCGACACAGTGACTGCAAGGATGGACTCAGGCATAGCAAGGACTATAAGGGTGGTGCAGGACCAGGCAGGGTTTTATTCTATGAGTGGAAACTGACTCAATGACACCTAACAACAACAACAAACTCTATAGACATACTTGTTGAAGTCAACAAAGATATTTAAAATATGCTAGTGAGCTCATTGTAGCATTCTTTATAATTCAAAAAACTAGAGGTAACCAAAAGGTCCATAAATAGGAAACTGGTTAAATAAATTATAGTACCTTCCATTCTATACAGAATATTATTCAACTATTGAAAAGAATGAGTCCTATGTTTTGATTAAAGATTCCATAAAAGAATCCTGATCAAAAGGGGAGAGAAGATGGACCAGAATTTCAATTCTCATGGGATCTAGACTTTCTGGAGCCACTGAGGCTAAATGAACTCCTGAAACTATTGCCCTGAGATAATCTTTAAACTTGAAATCTTAAACCAAAAATATCCCCCGAAGTCTTCTTTAAACCAAACACCCACCTAGTTTAATTAGTAAAGACTGCCTGCTGTGAGTATTGTGCTCTGTTAAAGACCTATATATGTGGTATCAAATTCACAAAAATTAATTGAAAGGTTAAACAGGAAGCTCAAGGGACATAAGTCTATGTGAGTAGATGAGGAAGAAATCAGAAAACAGGGGTAAGAATGGCTGCACAATTTTAAGAATGCAATCAATGTCACAAAATTTTACATATAGAAATTGTTAAACTGGTATATCTTCTGCTGTGTATATTTTCAACAATACTTTAAAAAAAAAAAAGAACGAGTCCTTATACTGACAAAGAAAGATATGTATGCTATATTTCTAAGTGGAAATAAACAAGTAGCAAACATGAATTTTTGAAATTTTGT
>NW_006921914.1:1894324-1896831 GCF_000298275.1 Orycteropus afer afer
CTTTTCACACACTGGGCATTGATGCTAGGTATATTTGTCTTCCCCACTACACTGTTGTACGCACTGCAGTATTTTCAGTCTGCATTCAAAATGTATTGAATGCATTAACTATTAGTAGATAGACATTACTGAAAATCTAATTCTTTTTATTCCAAAGGAAAAACAGAAATATGGAAGAGAGTAAAGGAGAGAGCAAAAGAACAACAACTCAGATTTTTTTTAAAATCCAGATGAAGAACTAGGTGGGGAGGCAGCAAGAAAAAAGTAAGGCTGCCTAGGAGAAAAAGAGATGTGAGTAACTTGATCTTGCCTAACTTGATCTCTACCACAAACTCAATGCTCCACCTACACTTCACTACTCACACCTCAACCCCAAACACACACTCATACACCTACTGGTCATTGGAATACTCTTCCAATGCTCCCCACTAAAATCTTATTTTTCACAGGATTTCAACTTTGGAAAAGCATTTGGCACATTTCAGCATCGTCTTCTTTGTCAAACACACGTTTGGCTTTTGCAACACCTCAGTGTTTTTCTCCCATTTCCCTGGCCTCTCTCTTTTAATCTCACTTGCCAACTCCTCCTCCTTCATCACCTGACTGCTAAAGCTGGAATTTCTACAATGAAATCTGGCCAAAGATTGAATGGAGTAGCTATGGTTAAAGGATCAGTGTAACCTATACCAAAAGACAATGAAGCAATCTCACAAAGTTCTGAGGGAATGATATTGTGATCCAATAATTTCATATCCTTTCATTTTGCCTTTAAACAGACAGATATTCTCAAGCATGCAAAAATTCAGAAATACAATGTCCCACGAGTGCTTCTTTAAAAATAACTATGACTAATAGATGGCAAAACCTAGACAACCTAGAGATAGATCAAAATAAAAATTTTAAAAACTCATGAATAAAGAAGTTGTGATAAAAGGACTAACAGTAAGCATTGGATTCATTTAAACAGAGAAACAAAGCTAAGTAAATAATTCTAGGTAAAGAACAGAATGTAATTGGCATACACTATAAAAAAATGAAAATAATAATATAGCTAACAAAAATCTGGAAGTAAGAAGGTAAGTGCTAAGGGGTTCATTTTCATAGCTCATTTCCTCATATTTATAAAAATAGGTTACTATGGAATCCTTGGGTGTCACACACAGTTAAGTGCTCAGCTACTAGCCAAAATGTTGGCGTTTCCAATCCACCCAGCAATGCCTCTGAAGACAGGCCTGATCTACTTCCAAGAGATCACAGCCATTGAAAACTCTATGGAGTGCAGTTCTACTCTAACTCTCATAGAGTTTCCATGAGTCAGAATCAACTAGATGGCAACTGGGATGTGCCAGGCACTGTGCCAAGTGCTATATATATACTCATTTACTCCTTTTTAATCCTCATTGTAGAGATGAGCAACTAGAGGCACCTAGAGATGAAATAATCTGCCCATCATCACACAGCTAATAAGTGGCAGAGCTGATTTGAACTCAGGTAATCAATCTCCAGAACCTTTTCTTAACCATTTCCCAGGGAATTAGTCAACACTATCAAAAATTGAAAATTGAAGATAAAATATAATGATTGCACCTCTTTATGTTTTTCAATTCTTTGATCTTAACTTTAAAATAGTGTTTCAAAGACTACTGTTCCTTGAGGAAGAAGAAATATTTATCTAAAGCTTTTCAATTCCTTTACTTTCACTTTGATTTATTTTTCTTTGGTTCAATTCAAACAATTTTTTTAATTTATATATTTTTAAAATGGCATGGATAGAATTTTTCATAATTTTTTTCTATTCATCTATTTATTAATTCTATACAATGAAAGTGATGTCCAGAATAATGCTCATTAATCATAAAACAGCTCATGTTTATTAAGTGTTCACTCTCTGACAGGTAGTGGAGTAAGCATTTTTAAATGGATTACCTCATTAAATTATCTCAACAACTTTATCAATATGTCCTGTTTTTATCCATTTTTACAGATGAGGAAACTAAGGCACAATTGTTATTCCTGGGTGATGGGGATTTGCAGGAAATTTTTTTCCTCTTTTCTGCACTTTCCTATATTGCTTTATTATTTTACATATCTTTTTATATGAAAACCATTCTAAGAGTATATTTTCAAATAATACAAATAACCCTCAGCCATCAGTCAAAAGCACTCATATCTACTTTATCTCCATTCTATCCCTAGACCTTGTTATCAACTCTTATAGCTCTGAATACCAAATAACTCCCAAATCTATAGTTGCACCCCAGGACCTGTCTTCTGAGCTCCAGATATATGTGCCCAACTACCAACTACACATCACCTCTTGGATGCTTCATAGGCACCTCAAATTCAACATGTCCAAAATCATACCTGCAGTTAGCCAGTCCCTGGAGCAGCAGAAGACAGGAGTTTGTTTGCATGGAGGCAGGCTATGGTAAACCAGCCACAGGAGCAGTGCAAAGTGGGTGATTGTGTGTGTCCAAGCAGGCTGTGGTAAGCCAGCCCAGGAGCAG
>NW_006921914.1:1897399-1897942 GCF_000298275.1 Orycteropus afer afer
AGATGAGAAGAAACAGCTGCAAACATTCATTAATAATCAGAATGTGGAATGTATGAAGTATAAATCTAGAAAATTTGGAAGTTGTCCAAGATGAAATGGAACACATGAAGATTGATAACTTAGGCTTTAGTAAGCTGAAATGGATTGGTTTTGGCCATTTTGAAGCAGATGACCATATGATCTACTACAGTGGGAAGGAAATATCGAAGAAGAAAGTTGTGACATTCATCATCACAAAGAATGTATCAAGATCTATCCTGAAGTACAATGCTGTCATTGATAGGATAATATACATACATCTATGAAGAAGACCAGTTAATACTACTATTACTCAAATGTATGCACCAACCAACAAAGCCAAGATGAGGAAATTGAAAATTTTTACCAACTTCTGCAGTCTTAAATTGACTGAACATGCAATCAAGACGTGTTAATTATTTCTGGTGACTGTAATGCAAAAGTTGGAAACAAAGAAGAATCACTAGTTGGAAAATATGGCTTTGTTGATAGAAATGACGTTGGAGATTGCATGGTAGAATTTTG
>NW_006921914.1:1899370-1903418 GCF_000298275.1 Orycteropus afer afer
ACTTACTGATGAAGATTAAAGACTACAGTGTGAAGTATGGATTACACCTCAATAGAAAGAAAACAAAAATCCTCACAAATGGACCAATAAGCAGCATCATGATGAATAGTGAAAAGATTGAAGTAGTCAAAGACTTCACATTACTTGGTTCTACAATCAATGCCAAGACATCAAAAGATGTAGTACAGATTGAGGGGCAAAAAATGGCATCTCTTTAGTAGTCCCCACGCTAATTCCCTCTAGCATCTTGTTGTTACTGTTATATGCTGTCAAGTCAGACTCAACTCACAGCGACCCCTCCTTGGGTTTCTGAGGCAGTATCACTATGGAAGTAGATTGCCCCATCTTCCTTCTGAGGAGTGACATCATTAGTGCTAGATGTAGCAGTTTGAAATAGTGATTCTAGTGTTCTGAACAGCTCATTAAGTCAGAGTATGCCAAACTCAGGGGAGTAGGATTAGAAAGGAGAAAGGGGCAGGGGATAGATAACAAAAACAAGGGAATCTGCCCTGCAGAGCACTGACCAGCAAGTGAGAAAGGCAATCGGAGACCTCCCTAGGGTAGTGGAGAGAATGCACCACACCAGAGAATCTGCGGCCACTCCATGGATCAACCTTCAGCACCTGCTTTTATTGGTAAACTTGGGACCACTGGCTGGGAGCAGAGATTTCTCTGGCTCTGGTACCGCTGAAGCTCATGAACAGGAGAACATTAATGCTGCAAGTGGGCGGGCCCTGGGAGGAACTCCCCTCATGGATCGCAGATTGGGGCAGTTATCGTGGGTCAGCTTTTTGGCAGGACGGGACTCAAGAGTGGGGTTTTTACATGTGTCTGGACCTGGTGGGAAGTGGCGGTCCCCTAACAATTGGAGTCTTTGCTGAACTTGAGCTGAAGGCCTGTGAATAACTACAACATCATCATTAGCAGCCCACTCAAAACCCTAGAAACTGCTCTTGGCACCTTGGAGCCTATCTTCATTCTCTCATCTCTTCCCACTTTCTCCACCTTTACCCTCCCTCATCCAATAGAATAACTACATTCAGCCACCATAATACCTGCTGGCTTGAATCCTAAATTCCCTTTATGACAAACAGAGATCTGCATCCATATTCCACACAGTGATTCCATCATCACAAAGAAAACTGCAGAGCAACCCAGCACACCTGAATTAGCCAATAAAATAAAATAATCCAGGTCCACCTTTTCAAAATATTAAATTATAAAACCAAGACAGAACAAATCAATACATAACTAGCAGTTAAAGACAACCTCAAAATGTCTAGGAAACAACAGGCAACCTCAAATCAACCAAAAGAACAAGACAAGGCATTAGAAGTAAAACCCCAAACAAAGGTCTCATTAAACATGGAGGAAGAAGAGGCAATAGAATTATCTGAGAAGGAATTTAGAAGGTATGTTTATACAGCTCTGCAAAAGTCTAAGGAAACCCCCCAAAAAAGCAAAGAGAACACAGACAGTTCCCTGGAAGAACTCAGGAAAACCACTCGAAAACAAAATAACAAGATTAATGCACAATCAGAACTCATACAAAAACAACAGTTAGAACTCCAGAAGATGAATACCAAAATTACAGAATTACACAATACAGTGGAAGCACAAAAGAGTAGCATAGAACTGGCTGGAGAACGCATTTCCCAACTAGAAGACAAATTTCTGCATACCAGCCTGTATGGAGAAAAATCAGAACAAAGATTTAAGGGAAATGAAGAGAACCTAAGAGTTATATGGGAAAACATGAAAAGAAATAAGATACACCTCATTGGAACTCCAGAACAAGAAGAGGAGAAAAAAAAAAAAACATTGAGAAAATTGTGGAAGACCTACTAATGGAAAGCTTCTCCCATATCATGAAGGAAGAAAACATATTTGTACAAGAAGCTCATAGAACCCCATACAGGATAGATCCAAGAGAAAAACACCAAGGCAGGCATATCATAATCAAACTTTCCAAACCAAAGACAAAGAAAGAATTTTGTGAGCTGCCCAGGACAAAAGAAATATTACTAATAATAATCAAACAGTTAGGCTGAGCTCTGATTACTCAGCAGAAACCAAGAAATTAAGGGATTTTGTGAAAACCAGACTAACCCTACAGGGAATGCTTAAGGAAGTCTTTCCATTAGAGAACCCACAACAGAGATCAACAAAATCAGGATACGTGACATCAACACTAAAACCAAATCAGAAATAGAAACTCAAAATAAGACCATAAAACATTGTACACTAAAAATCAAGGAAGACAATCTGCACATGACAACAGCAACTAACCTAATAGAAGGAATAAAACTTTTAAGTACAAACTTCCAAATGGGGAGGAAAATGTCCTCATAGAATAGACTGTTCTAAAAACAGAGAGACAAGAATTCACTCCAAGGTAATCACAGAGAAAATTAACAATCCCCCTAAGCAAATCCAGAAGGAAGGAAAACATATGGGTTTAATAAGCACATAACCAACAATAAAGAAGAAAAGAGAGGAAGCACTTGACAACAAATGGAACTCAGCACAGAAAAGTATGTGGACCAAGGAAACACCAACAACACAAAAAAAAAAAAAAAAAGAATGACAACAATCATTTCATACCTATCACTAATTACACTCAGTGTGAATGGACTAAATGCTCCAATCAAGAAAAAGAAAGTGGCAGACTGGCTAAGAAAAGAAGACCCATCAATATGCTGCCTATAAGAGATCCATCTTAGACACAAAGATAAAAACAAATGAAGAGTTAAGGGGTGGAAAAAAATATATACCAAGCCAATGATAATAAAAAAAAAGAGCAGGAGTGGGAATATTAATTTCTGATAAAATAGACTTTAAGGTGAAAAACAACACAAGAGACAAAGAAGGACACTATTTGATGCTGAAAGAGTCAATTGACAAAGAAGATGTTATGATAATAAATAAAGTGCTCCAAAATATGTGAAGCAAATATTAATTGAATTAAAAGGGACAATAGACAACACTATAACAGTAATAGGAGACTTTAACACAAGACTTAAGGAGGGACAGATAAACTACAAAAAAACTCAACAAAGATACAGAGAAGAACTCAACCACACAATCAACCAACTCAACCTCATAGACATATATGGAACATTCCACCAAACAAAAGCACAATTCACATTCTTCTCAAGTGCACATAGATCCTTCTCCAGAATGGATCATATGTTAGGACATAAAACAAACCTCAATAAATTCAATAACATTGAAATACTACAAAACATCCTCTCAGACCACAATGCTATAAAGTTAGAAATTAATAATAGGAAGATCAAGAAAAAAAAACATCAAATGTGGAAACTGAAAAATTCACTGCTCAAAAACTACTGGGTAATAGAATAAATAAAAAGTGAAATTAAAAACAAAATCCTAGAAACAAACAAGAATGAAGATACATCATACCAAAACCTATGGGACACAACAAAAACAATACTCAGAGGTCAATTTATAGCAATAAATGCATACATTAAAAAAGAGGAAAGAAACAAAATCAGTACTCTAACTCAACAACTCCAACAAATAGAAAAAGAACAACAAAAGATCTTAAAGTATCTAGAAGTAAGGAAATAATAAAGATCAGAGCAGAAATAAATGAAACAGAAAACAAAACAAAACAAAAAATATCAATAAAACAAAAAGCTGGTTCTTCAAAAAGATTAACAAAATCAACAAATCATTGGTAAATCTAACAAAAGAAAAGAAAGAGAAGATGCAAATTACAAGAATAGTAAACAAAAAGGGTGTCATCACAATAAAACCAACCAAAATAAAAATGATACTCACAGAATATAATGAAGAACTGTACTCCAACAGATTTGAGAACTTAGAAGAGATGGACAAGTTTCTAGAATCACAAGACCTACCTAAGCTATCCCATGCAGAGATAGAATTCTTGAACAGACCTATAACAAAAGAAGAAACTGAGCAGGTCATAAAAAACACTCCTCACAAAGAAAAGTCCTGGGTCTAATGGCTTCACTGGAGAATTTTACCAAATATTCAGAGAAGAGTTGACACCTATACT
>NW_006921914.1:1904035-1908983 GCF_000298275.1 Orycteropus afer afer
ATTGGAAGTCCTGGCCAGGTCAATAAGGCAAGAAAGAGAAATAAGAGGCATACAAACTGGCAAAGAGGATTATCTCTATTTGCAGACTATATGATTCTGTGCATAGAAAACCCAAGAGACTCAACAACAACAACAAAAAAAAAATCCCTGGAACTAATAGAGAGGTTCAGCAAAGTGGCAGGATACAAGGTCAACATACAAAAATCAGTTGGATTCCTCTCCACCAACAAAGAAACCTCTGAAAAAGAAATAAGGGAAACAATACCATTTCCAATAGCTACTAAAAAGATTAAATATCTAGGAATAAACTGCACCAGAGACACAAAAGACCTACACAAAGAAAACTATAAAACACTGCTACAAGAGACAACAAGGGCACTACATAAATGGAAGAACCTACTTTGTTCATGGATAGGGAGACCGAATATTGTGAAAATGTCAATACTACCTAAAGTAATCTACACATTTAATGCAATCCCAATAAAGATACCAACAAAAATTTTTAAGGACATGGAATAAACAATTACTAACTTCATATAGAAAGGAAAGACACCTCGGAAAAGCAGAGCACTTCTGAAGAACAACAATGTGGGAGGTCTCACACTCCCAGATATTAAGAACTACTATGCGGCCACAGTAGTCAAAACAGCATGGTAATGGTACAATGATAGACAAATAGACCAATGCAACAGAATCAAAAGTCCAGATATAGACCCATCCATCCATGGACAGCTGATTTTTGACATAGGTCCAAAACTCATTAAATGGGGAAGAGACAACCTCTTTTACAAATGGTGATGGCAAAACTGGATATCCTCCTGCAGAAAAATGAAACAAGACCCATACCTCACCCCATACACTAAAACAAACTCAAGCTGGATCAGAGATTTAAATGTAAAACCCAAAAGTATAAAATTCATCAAAGATAAAATAGGGACAAATCTGGGGGCCCTAATTTATGGCATAAATAGACTATCAAGCATAACCCAGAATGTGCAGGAGGTAGAAGAGAAGCTCGATGGCTGGGACCTTTAGAAATTAAATTCTTATGTGCATTAAAAGACTTTGTCAAAAGGGTAAAAAGAAAACCTGAAGATTGGGAGAAAATACTTGTCTATCACATATCTGATAAAGAACTTATCTCCAAGATCTATAGAAAACTTCAACACCTCAACAGCAAAAAGACAAACAACCCAATTCATAAATGGGCAAAAGACTTGAACAGACACTTCACCAAAGAAGATATACAGGCAGCCAACACACACATGAGAAATTGCTCATGATCATTAGTCATTAGAGAGATGTAAATCAAAACAGCAATGAGAAATCATCTCACCCCAGCAATAATAGCAAACTTCAACAGGACAGAAAATAACAAATGTTGGTGAGGTTTCAGAGAGATTGGAACTCTTGTACACTGCTGGTGGGATTGTAAGATGATACAACCATTGTGGCATATGGCATGGCATTTCCTTAAAAAATTGAAAATAGAAATACCATTTGACCCAGCAATCCCATTACTAGGAACATAACCTAAAGAGATGAGAGTGCATGAACAGTCATATGCACACCTATGTTCCTCACAGCACAATTCACTATAACAAAGAGATGGAAACAACCTAAATGCCCATCAACAGATGAGTGGATAACCAAATTATGGTACATGTACACAATGGACTACTATGCTACATTAAAGAACAATGAAGGATACGTGAATCATCTCACAATGTGGATAAACCTGGAGGACATTATGCTGAGTGAAATAAGTCAATTGCAGATGGACAAGTACCATATGAGCCCATTACTGTAAAAAGACAAAGAAAGGTTTGCTTGGGAAAGGGAACTCACTTTGTAGGTTACTGGAGTGGGGAGGGAAGGGGAGGGATTATTTTCAGGCTAGTTGGGGGCCACACACTGATGTGGGTAAAAGGAGGGATGTATGAAAAGAGTCGGTGACCACCATGATAGCATTAGGAAAAGAAAGGACACCAAATTGTGCACATAGGAGATAGACGACAGATGCTAATACCAACCAGTGTGCCCACAATACTGCATTACCATTAACACCAAGCACCAGGCTACAGATAAACACATAAACACCTGAGAGGATCAAATGGGGGTCAGTGAACAGGAATATACTCTAGACCAAGGACACATTCAGCAAAGTCTAATCTTGCACAGATACAAAACATCTGCAATCCTTACAGAAACATCAGAAGACAGACACAGAACAATCTCTCACAGAAACCCAGACACAGTGGGAGAAAGATCCAATGGATCTACCATCTCAGGACCATAGTACCAGGGTGCTGTGTCTGGTAAAACCACACAGGTCATGAAATGAAGTGACAAGAAAGAATTAATAGTTTTTGTTTTTTATTTATTAAGGAACGGGGGCCAGGCAGATGCCCTGCATATTCTGCGGGAGTGACCCCTGATGCCTTTGTTCTATTTATTTATATGTTTGTACATGATTACATCATTAGTCTTGGAAGTCATACAATCATCTTATTCTCTACAGAGCTAAAGTTTTACTCCTCTACGTGCTCAAGGACAACAGGTGGTCATTAAAACAAGCACAGAAATCTCCTCAGGAATAAGGAATATAAAACAATAAATGTTTACTAGGACACAATGACCCAAAGTATAAAACATCCCAATAAGATAAAAAACATGGATAATAACATCTACTTTTAATAATTTGATGTTTTGCCAATTAAGTATTTAACAGTGAGAGAGACCTTGCCATCTCTTAAAGCAACATTCAACCACAGAGAGGCCTTGCCATCTCTGAAAGCAAACACTCAATCACAAAAGAGGCCTTGTCATCTCTTCACTGTAAGTAGAACATGTGCCTTGCAATCATGTTCTTTTGGGGGTCTTTTTCTCGGTACCCAACACTGGGGAACAGCAGACTCATTGGTACAACAAAATACACAAAAGCCTTGTTCCTCATCCTACATTGTTGAGTAGCGACTGGGGTCTTAAAAGCTTTCAAGTGGCCATCTAAGATGCAGCTAATGGTCTCCTATCATCGGAAGCGAAGAAGAAAAAAAAAAAAAAACCAGGGCATTTGGAAGCAAACAGCCTTAGGACACGATGGCCCTCGAGACCAGAAGAACTAGATGGTGCCCTGCTACCAATGCCAATCACTCAGGAAATATCAAATCTGGAGATCCTGTGGAGATCCTGGATAGAGTGGTAGGAAAAATGTGGAACAAAATCCAAAAACTCAATAATGACCAGAATTACTGGTCAGATGGAGTCTGGTGAGACCCCCATACTATGGTCCTGGGATACATTCTAGGCCTGGTTATTCCAGCTCACTCTCAAGGGCTGGATCCCAGCCCAATAAACAAACCCAGTAAACAAGAGTACATGCAGACCACTCAACCCAGGGTGACTCACCCACATACTCTATGGAAATGCATCCCTTGGAGCAATCGACCAGGGGGCACCAGAGGGGCAATATTCAAGAGGAGGAAATACAGCACAAACAGGAGTGCATAACTATGAGGGGCATGGGGGGAGGGTTACTGGGCAGGGAGAAAAGGAGACTGGGTTTGGGTTGGGCGTGGTAAATGGAGTGTGAAACTAAATGTACACGTAATGTTGAATGTAAAACAAACTCTTAAAATAAGAAATTTTAAAAAAAAGATGTAGTGCATTGGACAAATCTGTTGCAAAGGACCTCTTTCAAGTGCTGAAGAGCAAAGATATCTCCTTGAAGGCTAAGATGCTCCTAACCTAAGCCATGGTATTTTCAATTGCCTCATATGCATGTGAGAGCTGGGCAATGAATAAGGAAGACCGAAGAAGAGTCAATGCTTTTGAGTTGTGCTGTTGGTGAAGAATGCTGAAAGTGGACTGTTAAAAGAATAAATCTGTCCTGGAAGAAGTGCTGCCGGAGTGCTCCTTGGAAACAAGAACGGCCAGATTTTGTCTCACCTACTTTGCTCAGAGGGAACCCAGGCATGCCCAAAGAAGTAGGGCGGGAGAGCAGGAGAAAGGGGATTAAAAGGCCAGGAACCTGTACAGAGGAGAAGTCAGCTGCAGGGACCCAAGTAAGGGTGGTAAGAGAGGTTTCCAACAGGGAGACAAACTTGTCTGTTGGTTTGTCCTACCGTGGTGATGTGTTGATGAGAGTTTTGAGGCTGAGCCAATGGTGTCTCAAACCCAGTGGGATGCACATGGTGTACAGGTTCAGTCCAGTTTACAGACTGAGACAGACTAGGAAAAAGGAACATGTTGTCCACTTCTCAAAGAATTCACCAGAGAAAGCCTTATGAATAGCAAAGAAACACTGTTTGATACATTACTGCACAACTTTATAAATAGTCTGGTTAGGTTAGAAGGCTCTCAAAATAGGACTGGGAAAGAGCTGCATCATCTAAGTAAACCCAGCCTTACTCATATGGATAAGGTAAAGCTTTCAAGACCTCCATTTGTTGATGTGTACCCCTCAAATTGAAGAGAAACAGCTGCAGATATCCATTAATCATTGGAACATGGAATGTACGAAGTATAAATCTAGGAAAATTGGAAGTTGTCAAAAATGAAATGGAACACATAAAGATTGATATCCTCAGCTTTATTGAGCTGAAATGGACTGGTTTTGGCCACTTTGAATCAGACAACAATGTGATCTTCTATGCTGGGAATGACAGTTTGAAGAGGAGTGGCGTGGCATTCATCATCACAAAGGATGTTTCAAGATCTGTACTGAAGTATAATGCTGTCAGTGATAGGATAATATCCATACGACTGCAAGGAAGACCTGTTAATATGACTATTATTCAAATTTATGCACAAACCACCAAAGCCAAAGATGAGGAAATTGAAGAATTTTATCAACTTCTACAGTCTGAAACTGACCAAACATCCAATCAGAATGTGTTAGTTATCACTGGTGACTGGAATGCAAAAGTTGGGAACAAAGAAGAATCAC
>NW_006921914.1:1922674-1926992 GCF_000298275.1 Orycteropus afer afer
GGAAACCCAAGGAGGGGTCACTATGAGTTGGGTCCGACTCAACTGCACATAACAACAACAACAACAATATTAACTCATCTTCCTTGTTGGTATATGGATATTTTCCTATAACTGACAGCATTGTACTTCAGGATAGATCTTAAAACATTCTTTGTGATGAGGAATGCCACACCATTCCTCTTCAGTTTGTCATTCCCAGCACAGTGGATTATATGGTTGTTTGATTCAAAATGGACAAAACCAGTCCATTTTAGCTCACTAATGCCTAGGATATCAATCTTTATGCGTTCCCTTTCATTTTTGACAACTTCCAATTTTCCTAGATTCATACATTGTACATTCCAGGTTCTGATTAGTAATGGGTGTTTGCAGCTGTTTGTTCTCATTTTCAGTCATTCCACATAAGCAAATGGAGGTCCCAAGCTTTACTCCATCCACATGATTAAGGTCAACTCTACTCTGAGGAGGCAGGTCTTCCCCAGTCATATTTTGAGTGCCTTCTGACTTGAGGGGCTCATCTTTCAGCAGTATATCATACAATGTGTCAGGGCTATTCATAAAAATTTCCAGCAATATATCAGATAGTGTTTCACTGCTATTCATAAGTTTTTCACTGGCCAATTGTTTGAGAAGTGAATGGCCCCTTCCTTCTTCTGAGTCTATCTTAATCTGGAAGCTCCGCTGAAACCTGTCCATGATGGGTGACCCTACTTGTATTGAAAAAACTGTTGGCATAGTCTCCAGCCACACAGCAACACACAAGCCACCATAGTATGACAAACTGACAGTTGAGTGGTAGACTAAATATATATCCAACCCCTATAACAATGTCTTCCACATAGGGAGAACTGAGTAAATACGTGTTAACGAATGAACAAGCCTATTGAAATGTTATGTGCTTTGCGACATTTTCCCTATTCTCTTGAATTAAAATTAATCAATCCTCCCTTTATGCTTATTTGGTATATTGCCTTGATGTCTATTTTAATTCAATCCTATTCAACCAATAAAACATGCTTTCAAAGATCTCAAAATCTATTCAGGAAAAAAATAAATAAAAATAAGTTATAATACAGTGTAATATGTACAACAGTTGAAGTATGAACAAGATACAGAATTAAAATAAGGGAGAGTGATTAAAGGAATGAAATGGTAGAGATGAGACCAGCAAAACCAACAGTTAGACAACATTCTGAAGGCTAAATGGGAATTTTCTAAGTAGTCAAAGGGAAGAAATTCAGGCAAAAGGAATGGCATGTGCAAATGCCCTGTAGTGTGAAAAAATAGACTCTATTCAGTATAGATACAGCATAAAGTGTGAGGAAAGCATCAGGAGCATAATGTGAGTAGCACTGTTGAGGGAAAGAGCTGACCTTGTAAAGACAGTTTTCTCCATGAGATTGCATTCATCACTTTTCTCTCTTTTTAATCTTGGCCAAACAATTGTAGAACGAATAGAATCATGACTTATATTTCATTATTTATGTAATCAATTTCATACACAATTGTGTTTCCAACACTTAGAAAGTTATTTCTCTTTGAGACATGCTGACACCTTAGGTTGTAAATGGAGTCACATGGACATGCTCCATTGTTCTGAAAATTGAGACTCCCAATCTTCTCTGTGGAGAAGATTACCCAAAATTGGAGCTGGAGAAATAGGCAATGTCCAGACCATGAAGTGCCTAACATGTCACCATAAGTAGGTTGGATTTTATAGACAATTAGTGGACACTGGGGAGAAAAAGAAAAGGAAAGAAAAGCTATCTTGGAGGCAAGGAAACCAGTTAGGATGCTACTCCAACACTAAAAGTAATTTGAAGACCTCAACTAAGGTAGCAGCAATTGAAGATGGAGAAAGTAGGACTGATCGGAAAGATAATTCAGAGGTAGAATTGACTGGACTTAATTTATTAGATGTGGGGATGAATGAAAGAAAGAAGTCGAGGATCATTTGGAGGTTTCTATCAGCGACTGATAGTTGTGTCATTTAATGGAGAAAAAGTAGGTTTGGTAGGGGAGATAATTAATTCCATTTGAGACATGTGCCTAAGGCATTTGACTGCTAGCCAGAAGGCTGGGGGTTCAAACCCACCAGGCATTCCTCGGAAGGAAGATTGGGCAATCTACTTCCATATATATACTGTCTCAGAAACCCAAGGAGGAGTTGCTATGAGTCGAATTGACTCAACGGTAGTGAGTTGTTTTTTTTTGTGTGTGTGTGTTTTTTTGTTTTGTTTTGTTTTGTTTCACCTAATGCCTAAGGCATTTGACTGCTAACCAGAAGGCTGGGGGTTCAAACACACCAGCCACTCCTCAGAGGGAAGGTTGGGCAATCTACTTCCATAGTGATACTGCCTTGGAAACCCAAGGAGGAGTCGCTATGAGTCAAATCCGACTTGATGGCAGTGGGTTTGGTTTAATGACGGACTGCTTTAGGGAATTTAAAAAAGAGTGGTGAGTCTAGGGCAAATCGCACGTTTCTGACTTGGTACACTGGGTGGATGATGGTACCACCAACTGAGAAAGGGAATACTGGAAAGAAAGCAGGTTGGTGGTGGAAGTTAGTATTGGAAGAAAATGAAATTGATATGAGACACAGTGAGTTTGAGATGCCTGAGGCATATCCAGGTAGAGATGTTCAAATCGCTGTGAAATTCAAGAGGTAGCACTGGATTATGAACTTGGAAGACATTAATATATTGATGACATTTTAAATCAGAAGAGTAGATGAGATCATCTAAGAAGTATATTTGGAGTGAGAAGATAATCAAAGACAGAACTATAAAAAGTATCAACAGGAACATACAGAAGAAGAGGATCCAGGAAAAGATACTAAGAAGGAACAATCAGCGAGGTAGGATGAAGAGAGAAAGCAAGAATTTCTAGTGTCCGTTTTATCCATTTTTATTTATAATCATCCTGTTTTTAATTATAATTAGTTGAATACATATTGATTCCAGACCTCAGAGATTTGCAGAGTGGAGGAGGGAATGTCTTACTCATTTCTGAATGTCCAACACCAAGCACAGTGCCTGACATTTAATATCCCTGCAATAAATATTTGTTGAATAGAATGGAATTGAAATTAGAACTTCATTCCCTCTTTTTTGTTTTGTTTGCTTATTTCTGGAGTGTGCAGCCTATTTTACCACTGATATTTTAAGTTCATAGTGAAAAATCATTTCAGTGTGTCCTAGGCTTGGTCCCCTTCCAACCCAACCCCCAGGACAATAGTTTTCATTATAACCTTCTGTCTTTGCCATTCTGGATGGAATTCTATGCACAGAAGTTATATACATATATGGGTATATCTATGTAACAAATTGCAGCATAGGAGCCCCCTGGGCTCCCTCCGGCTCTGGTATGACATATTTGAGCCATATAAATTCAGCTTCTCCTCTGGCATCTGTTAGCCGACTCACTTACAACTCCACCTCAGCAGTGGTCTCTCAGTCTTCTCAAAGCAAGAGAAGAGTACTGCGCGCTGAGAGACCATGGCAAAGAATCCTCCAGGGAACTGTGAGGACTGTCACATTCTAAATGTAAGTTGGTTCGTATTTTTCCCTTTTGAGTAGAAGCATGGTTTCACAGATTTATCATACAGCATTGTGACCATTACAAATTGAAATCAAAGATGACTTTGAACTATGGCTTACTATTTTGAGAGTTATTTTGTACTGTTTTATTCTCTCTGTCCTTTCTTTAGGCAGAAGCATTTAAATCCAAGAAGATATGTAAATCTCTTAAGATTTGTGGACTGATCTTCGGCATCCTGGCTTTAACTCTGATTGTGCTGTTTTTGGGGGGCAAGCACTTCTGGCCAGACTCATCCAAAAAAGTAAGTAAATGCACATTATCATCCAAGGCTACTCTTCTGAGTTTGATTGAATTTAGTTCATGGTTGGCATGTAAATTACCATGAAAATGAAAATCATAAAGTCTCATTTGTGTTTGTTTTCTGATGGTATGAAAAACTGAATCAAGATTTTGTTCTCTTTGGCTGACTATTCTGGTAAGGGTAAAAGTTTTATTTTCTGTGTTTTGGCTAGTATTGATAGGATGCTCTTATAATGCTTGGCTTTAAGGAATTAAGATTCCACCTAAAAGCAATTATTTTTTCACTGTAAGAAAAAATACTTTCCATCTTTCTTTCAATTATCTGGGCAGAAACTGGTGGAAACATAATTATACCCCTACATAAGAAGAAACCACCAGAAATGGCAGCAAAGGATTTTCAGGGATTATGTTTCTGTGAAGATAAACAGCAAGCTCCTTTTCAGGGGCAATTTTCATACCTGAATTCACATTTATTTAT
>NW_006921914.1:1927272-1932758 GCF_000298275.1 Orycteropus afer afer
AAAAAAAAAAAAAAAAAATCCTAGTCCGTTCGTGCTAACAACTTCCATTTGAAAAAGAATTTATAGATTCATAAAGCACAAAGTGTGAAGATGGTTTCTGGCTTTGCCATATTTTTCGCTCTGTGTGTGGAGGTTGCTATTGCTGTTGTTACTCTTGTGGTTAATTTGTTGTCTTGACATACTCATTTCTATTTGGTAATAGATGTAGGGAGGGAAAGACACAAATCCAGGAGGTAGGATGAAAGAAAAGAAGTAAATGGGTGGGCATGGACCATTAGGAGCCAAAGGAGCAATAGGAGCAGAGAAGAAAGAATATAGGTCAATGGAGAAGAAGAGGCACAGGGGAAGAAATAGAAAATAAATTGGCCAGTGTCCAAAAGAAAACAGTAAGGTATAACCACCCTTGGATTCTCCACCTTTACTGTTGCGCCCACTTTTATTTAGTCCCAGAAGACATCTTATCAAGTTTAAATAAGAGGGAGAATGAAGAGCAAACCAACCTACTTTATTTGTTTGCCTTTTTATTTATAGCTTGTTCCAGAAAGGATTTCAGGCATCACTCAGTGCCTATAGTTAGCCTTTTCTCTCTCTCAATGCTCCTTGCTTCTGAACTACTTTCTGTACAAGTGTCTTCCTAGAGAAGCCACCTATGTTCAGACTAGCAGAGTGGGCAGAGTAATAGAAACCAGGAAGGAAACACCAAGTGATGAAAGTGCCAAAATGCATTCAGATGTAATTCTTGTACTACTTAGTTAATTCCCAAGGTGGCATGCTACCCCACAAATTGAATCTTGGATCCTCTTGACAATTCTAGATGAGTTACAAGACAATAAACACTTTTGTTCTCCGTGGTCATAATGTAGTTAACTGAGTGTGGAAGGGAGCTAGTCCTTTGACCACCCATATATGCATGCCTAAATATGAGGGCAGATATGCTTTTCTTGTTTTATTGTAGCCATTGGCACTGTGACTGCTTTCTGAAAGGGTTTACTTGTTTTTCTAAATTTGCAATGCTAGTTGCCTCAGTGAAACTATAAATGAGCAGATGGGACTTTGCCTTTAACTTGCAAGGCAGCAAATGCAATAGCAGAGTCCGTTCCCTTCTGCTTCCTTGTTACATCATCTTTGCTTCTCACACCACTTCTCTTCTTAACGGGTTGTAATTGTGTGGCTCCTAAAACCTATTCAGAGCACGAGCAAAAGAGATGGGGTAGGCTACCAAATTAGTTTTTCAAGTCTGTGAAGTAATTTTTCTTGGGAAGCAGTTTTCAGAAAAGGGATTCTCAGTTATGAGCAAAGCTCATATCCAGGTATAAGATACTATGGTATATACAGGTATATGATACTAAGTGTCTCCTGGGGCAAATTTTTCCACCATGAACAAAGATTGCTTGTTCTCCATTCTGATGGGGAGTTGGAATTTATTGACTTTGGTATTTCAGTTTTGCAACTTCATTGAAAGCAGAGGTTGGGTCCATTTCAAACTAAGGGACCAACCGGAGATATGGGTGCATTCAGTCTGTTACTCCCTTCAAGTTCCAGGCAAAGAGCCCAAAAGACCATTTATGTTTCCAGTGGCTGAGTCTTCCAATAAGCCTGCCCTGGAGCAGATTTATGAATCCTGGGAAAAGTATAGTAGTCAGATTAATGTTGGAAGAGTATTTGCAGAGGAAAAGGGTACAGTCAGCTTGCACAAATTAAATGCTCTCTTCTTATGAGGGTGGCCTAGCAAGAAACAACAGTGAGCAGATGAAAACTCAGGCAGTTCTGGACTTTCCTTTATAAGTCTGTGGGGCTTATGGGGGCTGTGTGGCCCTTGGTGGAAAGAACTGTTGAGGCTACTGTGCTTTTTGACAGCAGTGATTCGTTTGCAGTCCTGGGCCTCCTATAAGCTCTAGTGCTTGCTTCTCTTGCCTCTATCACACCTCCTTTTTATTTTGTTTTTCAACATCTGTTTACAATAACCATCCCACATCTGGTGTTGACATTTCCATTCCAGTAAGTCCTCCCCCTCCTATTACCTCCTATCTTGGTATGTACAAAAGACTTAGATTTCTCACCCCAAAGGGAGAGTAAGCTATGCTTGACTTCCTCTCCTCATACACCTTTAGTACAGATTCATGCATGTGTGCTTTCTCTCTCTCTCTCTCTCTCTCTCTCTCACACACACACACACACACACACGAGAGAGAGAGAGAGAGAGAGAGTAAAATAAAAAGTAAGACAAAAAGGAATGACTCTGGGTGAGCTGCTGCTTCCCTCATAGACTCTTCCCCCTAACCCAGGAGCCACTTGAGCTGAATGAAAGCCTAATCCATCGAGTTCTGTATTCTACTCCCATAGCCAAGCAGACAGGATCTATCCAGTCCCAAAATTCTAAGAGAGCATCACAATCTTCCAGACAGTGACTGCCCTGGGATAGTTAAGGTAGGTCCCCTGGGGAAACATTCTTCCTTAAATCTCCCTGTATTATGTATTCAACAAGAAACAATTAGAAGCCAACTCCCCAGCTAATGAATCCAACATGGAGAAAACAAATTAGAAAAATCTTGGCCCTTAAACTAAGCCCTTGAACTATAGACATAGTGCAGACCTTGTAGCCCATCTGCTCCAATCCTTTGTCTAATAAGGCAGAAGAGAAATAACTAAAATAAATGAAATGCCATACATGGCAACTGCCTGTTGACTTTAGGGCTACTTGAAAGCCATAAACCCTAAGGGCCACACAACAATCAACAGATTCATGGGCATGTTCCTTCAACTTCTGCATCCCACCAGGGAAGACACGTGGTAGGGATAGGCTGGGCATCTTTCTGCACCCCTCCACCTCAACTGTAGATGGCCATTAAAATACTAACACATATGATTATAAGCCCAGTATCATTCTATGTTTAAAATCCTTTATCAAGAAAGAAACACTTATGTGCCAGTTCTGGGTCCAGCTTTCTGTGTGCCTATTTCTCTAATGCCAGCATTGGCCAGAGACTATTCTTCTTCACTCCTGTTCTAGGTACACAGGGGTTATAACTTTCCTCCCCAGGCTCCCTTGGCTTTCCTACATGGCAGTGTAGTGGGTGAAATGTGGGTCTGGAGAAGCATTTATACCATCAAGGAAAAATTTGGAGTTGTAGCAGGAATCTCTTTAGCAGAGGGACTGAGCTCTGAGCTTCACCAGATGGTGCCACGTGGGCATTTTAGAAAAGAATACTTCCCTTCATTTTCTATTCCTCCTAAGCCCTTGTGACAGCCAAATCCACCCTTGTATAGCAGCTCCCACCAAGCCAGTTCCTGCTCTGAGCTACCCAGGGGCAGCTCCCACCAATTATATAGACCCAGACTCTGGCCACTACAGGCACATTCTTGTTAAGTCTCTTCATTCTCCTAAGGCAGCATTTGCTGAGCAACTTAAGTGGTATCTACAAGGAACGCCTGGGCCTTCAAAAGGGGCTGCTCTTGAGTGGCTGGCTGAGTTGAATTGCAGCTGTAGAAGGAAAATATCTAAGGTGATCAACAAGTAATAGCAGTCCTATGATCAACTCAAAAGATATCAGCCTCAATCTGAGCAAAATTGATTGTGCCAAGTATTCACGTAGAAAGGAGTGGGGAGTACAAATAGGAACTGGGTCCCAGAGACATTCAGTGACTTGCCCAAAGTCATACAGCTTATAGGTGGTAGATTTGAGGCTGGGACTAGAATCTGATCTGGAGATTTTTTCCACTGTTCTTCAGCTGCATTGAAGAAGAAGGAGTGAGGGTAGGGGTAAGAAAAACTTCCCAGCCAGTTTGAGTCTGTAGATGAGAGAAATGTTTTTTTCTTGTTGAAAAAGGGGAATGTCTGTGCCGCTTATGCCAATTTTTTTCAGGACTAAGAGCTGGTGATTGAAGATACAGAAGTCCAAGTGTGCATAAGAAATAGTCTGCCTGCTCTGTGTTGGTAAAGAAATACCCAGAGGCCCTTTAATTCCCACAGGCTAGGTTGGTAATGATATGGTACAGTGCATTCCCTTTCCATCCTTTCAGCCTAACACCTGCTAGCCAGCTATTCGGAGCATGTATTTCACCCTTGGAAAATATACCTCATAAACAGACAATAAAGGATGAAGATGGAGAGAAGAACAGTGAGATTAATCACAGATTTCAAAAACCAAACCTAAGCCAAATGTCCTGAAATCCCTTCCAGGACAGGCCAAAGATACTTGCCCCAAAAACAGATCCATCACACTGATGTCTGCGGCAGCCTGACTCTTTATAAAAAGCTTTCTTATCTGATCTCAGAGACTATCGCAAATAGAGGCAAGAAAACAGGGCAAACTGTGAAAGAGGGATGCTAGGGCTCATTTACTGCCTGAGTGGAGGATTTAACTAGAATGAGGACAGAGTTCCTGGACAGGGAAGAGGAATGAGTCTGTGTTCTTTCTATGTTTTGTCAGTGTAGCCTTCTTACGCCTCTTACTGCTGGGCTTAACCATATCTCTATCTCGTTTCACTTCTGAATCTTATGCCACTCTGTTGGCTTCCCTGCATTGTGTGTGGGTGGAATAGGCACCCATTTGAGAGAAGCTGGAAAGATTCCTCACCCCAAAAATATTTCCTATTTCTAGTGCCATGGTCTCTAAAACCCACCATTAGTAATTCATTCCTTCAAGTTAAATGTTGCCCTCAGTTTTTTAAACAGACAAATATCCATCATCAACATCTTAGTGTCAAATCATTTGTCAGATTGATTTCTTTGACATAAGAGACCTCAAGCACTAAGAGATACCTAGATGTCTAGGCAAGAGACAAAAGGGTAGAGGGAGAAGAGAAGAGGAGGGGGAGGGCTAGGAGTGTACAGAGTGAACAGGATATGAAAAGAGAATCGAAAAGGGAAGTATGAACTATCAAAGATGAACTTTCCCTATTTGCCAATTTGGCAAGAGTGTACTCTTCATCACACTCTGTCCTTGCTCTGTTCTTCCTGGAATAAAGCTGAGTTGAGGTCAGAGTCTGAGATGAGCTACTGGTAGGTCCCTTTCTCAGGCCAGTCATCCTGTCTCTGCTGTAGTTTGCTCCTGGAGAGGACAAAACAATTTATTCATCTCCAGAAAGACCCTCATCCCCTGAGCCAGGGAGCTTAGTAGAGAGCAAGACACTTCTGAGGCCAAAAGCATGAGCTCAGTCTTCATATGGGCCAGTGAAGCTTGCATAGCCATTACCCAAGCAATATATTCCACAGGGACCCAAGCGAGACAGTATGTCTGGATTTGCTCAAACCCTTCCCCGAGCAGTCCAAAGTGGGTCACCAGCATCATCTTCCTAGACAAAGGACAGTCTGTTCCAAAAGGACATCTTTGATAGTAGAATGCCATCTGGGTAAATATATACCCCTCCATCCCCACCTCCAACTTTCACCAAAGATTCACACTTAAATTAAGTCATTCTGATCCCACTCATTTAGGAATCTACCATTGCTAACATAAAGCCAATAAGCTGGTTAATAAATGCAA
>NW_006921914.1:1932928-1938171 GCF_000298275.1 Orycteropus afer afer
ATCTAGCAAGGTGTCCAAGTGAAGTACATTGCCAATAGTGCAGGAAAACTCATTCCACAGAAGTACACTGAAGTTCTAAATGTCACCAGTATGGTTCCATAGTCTTCTACTAGTGATTGAAAATGCAGCCTGTATTTTCTCTTTTGCCCAGGTAGGCAGCATTCCAACATCCCCTAGTCCCTAACCTCATTTTTCCATGCAATAATCCATCAGTGGTGCTACTGATGAAACAAACACCCTACCCCACCCCCCAGTTGCTAGTGGTGTCGACATTTGTCTCAGCAATGGATAGTATTTCTAACAAAACTCCCCCGTGTTGGGAGACCTGACAGGACTGGATCTGAAGTGGATGCTTCTCTCTTCAACTTAGGTCAGGCCAACTGAGAGTTCAATTTGTTGCCATAGGTAGAAGTTTCTCTTCTCAAGCTGCTGCAGAGCTGGAACTGAGGATATATTTATAGCTGGAAGCAAATAACAAAGTTAAAGGAATTTGCTACCTGTCACAAACCAGGCTGTGCTTCCTGAGTTAACTCTGCAATTGCTGAAGAACTCTGAATGCTGTTTTCTTCCCCTTCTAATATATGGTTTCTTAAAAGACCTTTCCAACCTACCAGCCATTCCTCGGAAGGAAGATTGGGGAATCTA
This sequence comes from Orycteropus afer afer, assembly GCF_000298275.1. Taxonomy (NCBI): domain Eukaryota; kingdom Metazoa; phylum Chordata; class Mammalia; order Tubulidentata; family Orycteropodidae; genus Orycteropus; species Orycteropus afer. Next base: position 1,933,574 of record NW_006921914.1, read on the forward strand.
CTTCCATAGAGATACTGCCTCAGAAACCCAAGGAGGGGTGGCTATGAGTTGGAGATGACTCAACAGCACATAACAACAACAACAGCAGCAATGCTAAAAAATCTCTCTTTAGGAAAATGACAATTTGCCATTGGTGGGAAAAATGCATTCAACAAATACTTAAGTGCTAACTATGTCCAAAGCACTCTTGGGCAACAAAGACATAAGTGACATTGCCTCTTGTTTTTCTATTCAGCAGCTAACATTAGACTTTTCACGCATGAAGTAACACTTGTTTCTACAAACTCTTCCGACTTGCTTTTCTACCTGAGATGAGGAAAATTTGACCAGGTTAAACTAACATTCAGTCATCGACATCAGCAGACATTGAAAAACAACCCAACCCAGTACAAGCTCTAAGAGGCTGCCACTAGGAACTGTGTCATTGAAAGAAAGCAATGTTGGGATTTCTCCTCGTCCAGAGCAAAAAAGAGTGAAGGAAATCAAAGATACATGGGAACAATTAGTCTAAGGGACAATAGACCATGGGAACCTTAGCCTACACAACCCTGAGTCCAGAAGAACTAGATGGTGCCAGGCTACCACTGTCAACCACTCAGAAAGGGAACACATTAGGAGATCCTGAATAGACTGAGAGAAAAATGTGGAACAAAATTCAAAAACATAAAAGACCAGGATTTCTGGTCAGAGAGAAACTGGTGAAACTCCCAAGACTATGGCTCCAGGTTATCCTTTGGGCCTGGAATTGGACTCACTCCCTTGAGTTAGCTTTCAGCCAAACAGTAGACAGGCTGTGAGCTGAACAACTCCACCAGGGAGATGCACACCTTAGAACAGTCAGCCATGGCAGATAGGAAGGGCAGCATTTGCACAGGGAGAAATCTAGGCAGGCAGGAATGTATAGACAAGAAGGACATGGGGAAGGGGTAACCACAGGGAGGAGGTTGGAGGACAGCTGTTACATTGTGGCGATTATAATCAGTGCGTAAAACAAAATGGGTATAAACTGTTGAATATAAAATGAATTTGTTTTATAAAATTGCACCCAAATCACAATAAACTGGAGGGGAAAAAAAAAAACAACTCACTGCCATCAAGTCGATTCTGACTCATAGTGACCCCCATTGGGTTTGAAAGGGTGTAAATCTTTATGGAAGGAAATTGCTTCATCTTTCTTCAGAAATTAATAAAAGAAGGAAAGCAATGTTGGCTCTCTACACAACTTGCTTTTTCAGGCTTTCAGTTTTCCCAGTTTTTGGTGAAGGTAAAAACGAATCTTAAGAAATTTGATAGCCAGAGACCTCCTAACAATAAAGATAAGATAGACTTCCAAACTGGATCATCAGGTTTGTTCTTTGTTTGTGACAGGTAGCGAATTCCTTTAAGCATGTTATCTGCTTCTGCTGGGAGCTCTGGTAGCATAGTGCCTAAGGCACTTGACTGCCCACCAGCCACTCCTCGGAAGGAAGATGGGGCAATCTAATTCCGTAGTGATACTGCCAATATTAGGCAACAGGAGGGGTCACTATGAGTCGGGTCCGACTCAATGGCACATAACATACATCTGTCCTCAGTTTTAGGTGATGGGCTTGCTCCAAAACTGAGCCACTCTATGGGACTGATCTTCTTGGTCCTGAGAAAGAGAATTGTCTCCTTTAGAAGGCAGGAAAGAAGTCTGGGAATCACTCAAGAAAAGCCTGATAAGCAATCTTCTTGGGAGACTTCATATCACTTAGTACAAGGCACTTGACACAGTTGCTGAATTCTATATATACAGAAGAATCTCTAGAACTTGGAAAAAACTGAAAAAAGCTTGGCAAACAGAACTCAGAAATAAATTGGGTAGGCTTGGTTAGCCTGTAAAAGAGAATGATGGAGGAAAGCAATAAATTGAATTTAAAGGACACAAAGGAAGAAAACAGGGCCAGGGTAAGACTGTTACCTAATACTGGCCAAGGAGAACAGTCTTCAGATTTTAAAAAGGACAGACCCAAGTGTTAAAGCCCAGGATAAATAAGATGATGATACATTACCACTCTTAATGTGTTCAAGTCCCCTGGCTCTGGTGAATTTCATGAGGGTGTGGGGACTACTTCTTTAGGAAGTGGTAGCCTAAAGAAACTGCACAGGTTTTAGGATGATCCCTCTGCTTAACAGAAGGAGAAAATACTTTATAGGCTGGTTTGCAGAATATTATTTGCTATTTAGTCAAGGCTGCCAAGAAAACTGTTGGAATTCTTAGTAATTAGCTCAGCAACTTGGCTTGAATACAAAAGCCTGGCTCTGAAGGGATCCCCGTATCAGCTCCAGTGCCAAAAAGCACCTCACTTTAATCTTGAGGCTCTGAGAATTCCCAATGGCAAACCGCTGAGATGGCACCTCACTGTAAAAGATCTGGAAAGAGAAGGTGCCCCAGACATTACCCAATTTAAGTATCTTAAAAAGGGACACACTGAATGTCTTAGAGCTTATTTTCCTCTGTTCTCCCAGACCTATGACATGGAACACACTTTCTACAGCAACGGAGAGAAGAAGAAGATTTACATGGAAATTGATCCTGTGACCAGAACCGAAATATTCAGAAGCGGAAACGGCACTGATGAAACATTGGAAGTACATGACTTTAAAAATGTAAGTTGGATGTTTCCTCCTAAGGCTTCCCGTTTAAAATATTAAAGCATTTGAGTCAAGTTTAAAATAGCCTTTAGCCTCCATTTAATTTATAAGGCAAAGCTTTCCCATTGAATTCAAATTTTGCCAGCTGGGGGCCCTGACAGATCACGGAACTTATTAATTGTGGCTGTTTCAGGATGTTTTGTTGTTTTGTCTGTTTTTCAGGGATACACTGGCATTTACTTTGTAGGCCTTCAAAAATGCTTCATCAAAACTCAGATTAAAGTGATTCCTGAATTTTCTGAACCAGAGGAAGAAATAGATGAGGTATGTAAGAATAATAATAGTAGTAGCAAAAGTCATCATTTATTGGGTGTTAACTATGTGCCAGGCACTATTAAATGCTTTACATTGACACTTATTTGATTCTCACAACAACTCTACATAGTTACTACTATTATCTCCATTTTCAGATGAAGAAACTGGGACTCAGAATTCATAAATAACCTGTCCAAAGTCACACAGCTAGTGAATGGGGTCCTGAACTCAGGCCTTTCAAAAAACTTAAAGTTCATGCTTTTAGGAGCAACTGTACTTTTATACCTGTGTATCCATTCATATTATGTACATTTGCTTTCAGACTAAAGATTTCTAGTAAGAAGGGTGAGCCAGAGGGAAAAAAAAATCAATCCTGTCTAAAAAAGTCCTAAAAAAAATTCCCCGGGCCACTTTCGGTCCTTGCCACTGTAGTCACATTGCTATATACACCTATTTTAAAGATTTTAGTTCATTCATGTTACCATTTTATGCTGAACTGCTAATGAAAGAATCTACATTTTCTTTAATAATTTATCTGTCTTTTGAAAATGTGCACAGCAAAATATATACCAATTCAACAATTCCTGCATGTCCGATTCAGTGACATTGATTACATTCATATAGTGCAACCATTCTCACTCTCCTTTTCTGAATTATTCCTCTGCCATTAACATATACTCTCTGCCCCCTAAGTTTCTTCTCTAGCCTTTCAAGGTGCTGTTGTCATTTTGATTCCATGTGTTGTTGTTGTTAGATGCCTTTGAGGCAGCTAAGACTCATAGCAACGCCATGTACAACAGAAGGAAACACTGCCCGGTCCTGCACCACCTTCATAATCCTTGCTAAGCTTGAGCCCATCGTTGTAGCCATTGTGTCAATCCACCTCGTTCAGGGTCTTCCCCTTTTTTGATGACTCTCTACTTTACTAAGCATAATATCCTTCTCCAGTGAATGGCCCCATCTGACCACATGACCAAAGTAAGTGTCATGAAGTCTGGCCATTCTCACTTTTAAGGGACATTCCTGTTGCACTTCTTCCAGGACAGATTTGTTCATTCTTCTGGCAATGCATGATATTTTAAGTGTTCTTTGCCAATACGACGATTCATAGGCATCAACTCTTCTTCGGTATTCCTTATTCATTGTCCAGCTTTAACATACATATGAAAATACACATTGAATATACCCTGGCTTGGGTTAGGGGCACCTTAGTCTTCAAAGAGATGTCTTTGCTCTTCAGCACTTTAAAGGGGTCTTTTGTAGCACATTTGCCCAGTGAGATATATCATCTGATTTCCTGACTACTGCTTCCATAGGTGTTGACTTCCATATGTGGATCCAAGTAAAATGAAATCCCTGACAACTTCGATCTTTTCTCTATTTATTGTGGTGTTGTTTATTGGTCCAGTTGTGAGTATTTTTGTTTTATTTTGAGATTTAATCCATACTGAAGACTGTAGTCTTTGATCTTCATCAGTAAATGCTTTTAGTCATCTTCACTTTCAGCAAGCAAAGTTGTGTCCTCTGCATATCTCAGTTTGTTAGTAAATCTTCCTCCAATCTTGATGCCATGTTCTTCTTCATATAGGCCAGCTTCTCAGATTATTTGCTCAGCACTCAGATTGAATAAGTATGGTGAAATGATACAACCTTGATGCACACCATTG
>NW_006921914.1:1938622-1944314 GCF_000298275.1 Orycteropus afer afer
TTGGAATGGGCACAGATATGGATCTCTTCCAGTCAGTTGACTAGGTGGCTGTCTTCCAAATGTTTTAGTATGATCGAGTAAGCACTTTTAAGTATCCATTTGTTGAAACATCTCAATGGGTATTCCATCAATTCCTGGAGCCCTTGTTTTTTGTCAATTCCTTCAGTGCAGCTTGGATTTCTACCATTGGTTCTGGATCATATGCCACCTCCTGAAATGGTTGAACATCGACCAATTCTTTTTGGTACAATGACTCTGTGTATTCCTTCCATCTTCTTTTGATGCTTCCTGCTCATTCATATTTTGCATCATTCATATTTTGCCTCATTCATATTTTGCCCATAAAGCCCTACCATATTGCAAATCGAGGCTTGAATTTTTCTTCAGTTCTTTCGATTTGAGAAATGCCAAGCATGTTCTTGCCTTGTGGTTTTCTAACTTCAGGTCTTGCATATTTCTTTATAATATTTTATTTTGTCTTCTTGACCTGCCTTTTGAAATCTTCCATTCAGCTCTTTTATTTCACCATTTCTTCCATTCCCTTTAGCTACTCTCTGTTCAAGAGCAAGTTTCAGATATTGATTCCATATAGATAGGAAATAAACTACATTTAACCTTATTGTTGTTGTTGTAGAGGACCTCTCTTGAGGCAGTGGTTAAAGCATTAGGCTGCTAACCAAAGGGTTGGTGGTTCAAACCCACCAGCCACTCCATGAGAGAAAGATGAGGCAGTCTGCTTCTGTAAAAAATTACAGCCCTGGAAACCCTCTGGGAAATTCTACTCTTTCCTATGAGTCGAGATTGACTGGATTGTAGTGCGATTGGTTTGGTGAATTTTCATTGTTGTTGTTGTTAGGTGCCATCAAGTTGATTTCTACTCATAGGGTATTGAACTGCTAAATCCACCAACCACTCCACAGAAGGAAGACTGGACAATATATTCCTGTAAAGATTTACTGCCTCAGAAACCCAATGGGGGTCTTTATGATGGCAGTAGGTCCCCCCCCCAGAGTAGCACCATAGGACAGAATAGAACTACCCCATAGGGTATTCTAGGCTGTTATCTTTATGGGATCATTGTGCCACTAGGATTTCTTTTTAACCTCAATAGGAAAAGCAATCTGCTTCCACAAAACCCTGTGGGGCAGTTCTACTGTGTCCTATAGGGTCATTATGAGTTGGAGTTGACTTAATGGCGGTGGATTGGGTTTGGTTTCTGGAAGAAACGCAAAAGAAAAGGAAGTGAGAAGTAAGACTACATTGCCATCTAGTTGATTCCAACTCATAGCGACCCCCCTTGGGTAATAACAATAACCTATGAGTGGATACATAGACAGACACTCAAGCTGAACAGGTGTGACAAGGCTAATAAGACTATGCCCATGAATATATAGAGGTCTGATGGAGGATATTCCTCCATATGTATTTGTATGTACTGCAAATATATCCATGAATATAGTAGAGCATAAAGGGGGCAAAGTTATAAAAAGTTCTTAGCCATAATCAAACACCCTGAGGGAATTAGTCACTGGGCTGGGGCTCAGGACCATAGTCTTGGGGAACATCAATATCTCTCAGCATAATATAATCCACAAGCACTATGTTCTACCTCTTACTTTGGTGAGTAGAGACTGGGATCTTAAAAGCTTGTGAGCAGCCATCTAAGGTGCAACTATTGGTCCCTCCTCATCTGAAGCAAAAAAAGAGTGAAAAACTCAAAGATGCAAGGAAACAATTAGTTCAAAGTACTAAAGGACCATGTGAATCTCAGCCTCCATGATCCTGAGACCAGAAGAACTGTATGGTGTCTGGCTACCACTGCTGACCACTTTGAAAGGAATCACTATAAGAGGTCCTGGATAAAGTGGGAGAAAAATGTGGAAATGCACTGTTAGGCCAAGGTGAGGCAACCTAGGGTACTGGTGCAATCACTCAATGGCCCCTGAAAGGTTAGTGGGACATTGGGGCATTAGTGCCTAAAATACAGCCATCAGTGAAGCCCTGAAAGCTATTTATTTTCCCTTGACTTTTGTCTGTAGTTACAGTATGTTGCTGTCAGTTGAAAGGGTGTAGGAAACCAGCTAAAGCCATATGTAACAGCATACCCACTATGTAGCCAGGAAGAAACATTTTTGTTGGTTTGCTCACGTTTACTTTTGTTGTTGCTGTTTCGTTTTATTAGTCTTCAACTGGCAAATCTCAAATGGGATTATGACAATGGCACAGTAGCCTCTCTACACTATAAATGTCTCTTTCTTCTTCCCCACTGTTTTTTTTTTCACTGTTCTCTCACCCATCTCTCTCTATCTTAATTCTCATCTTCCTTTTAATCATTTGTCTTTTCCTATTCTTTGGGGGGCCTGGAGAGAGGGGAGGGCACTTTTGCCTTTCCCTTGTCCAAATCTCAGAGTTGTCATTGGGTCCCACAGGCATTATTCTTTCATGCTGCTGATCTTCTCCTGGCCAGAAAATTTACTGACTGTGTTACTAGGGTTTCCAAGAAAAAGAAGATTTACCCAAAGCTGATGCTCTGCTCCCAAGGTGTATAGCAGTGAAAAATTCTGGAGACTTTTTTTTCCCTCAAAATAAGCACAAATTAAATGCATCTGAAGAACAGACCAACATCTAGGACATTAGAAATGACTACTTCAGTAGAGATACCACCTCAGAAAACCAAAGAGGGGTCCCAATGAGTCGAATCAACTCAATGGCAGTGAGTTTGGTTTTTATAAGAGGCAAGAGTAATATGAAAGGAGAATCAATAGAATAAAAGTGACTGTATCCAATATCATGTGCTGATTTTTTTTTTCACAAATAAATGATGTAAGCATTTGAATAGGGTCAGGTCGTAATGATACCCTGAGCTGATATAAAGGATATAGTTCTCTCTCATTTTGGCCCTAATTTATTCTTCAATTAAATTTGCCAAATCTTTTAAATAACCAAGTATTCTTCTCATTGTAGTAAGATTACTGTACCTTTAAGAAAATATATATATATATTCACATAACAAATTTTTTATGAGACAAATTTGTGGTCCTGAATAACAAAAACCCTCTTATTCTTACTTCCCTCACTACTGTATCCATGGTATGCATGTGTTAAACATTCAGAGCAGGTATAAAAATAGCCCTGATTTTGCTAACAAAGCTAGTCAGCATACCAACCTCATTTTACACCATCCCTTTCAATGCATCCCAAGGTCCTTACAAACTCAAGGGCAAAGGAGGAAGTACTTGAGGGTTGTAAATAATTCGAGGAAAAAAATATACAAAGACATATTTTAATGAATAAATAAAAATACAGAAATCATAAAGTAGAAAGAAACAAAGAGAAAGGAAAAAGCTTATTAAGAGTGGTGGAGGGGAGGTGTCTAAAGCCCAAATGACAAGTGAAGAAGAACTAGATATGCAAGACCACTAATTCCAAGAAAGCGGTGTTCTTGACAACATAAGAAAGGAAAAGATATATAAAGAAAAAACAATCTCAGAGACAAGCCCTAAGCATCTCAAATAAAAGGAATAAAACAGTGATAAGGCCAGGGAAATCAGAGGCTAGAGAATCAGCTTTTAAAAAAAGAAAAAAGACATCTTTTTTTACATATATACTACAACTACTTCCCATTAACAGACAAGTCTTAGAAAAAGTTCAGTTGCTATTTAATTGATCTCACCAGTTTGGATTATGTAAGTTTTTTCCATTTGAGATAAAATGCCACTTGCAACCTTGGTTGCAAGCCTAAAACAAGGCAGGCACTCACAACATCCATTGAAAAGAGAGAGAGAGAAAAAAAATGTGCATCACCCAGCATTCCAGAGGCCCAAAGTAAAACCTAATAACCCAGCGAGAATCGCAGCAAATGACGGGAAGCCTTTCGACATTGAGTGAAATGGTACCAAAACGGTTTCCTATTTCAGTGAGCAATCTTGCTGATAGACCTGAGAGGGAAGAACCAATTCTTAATCCCCTCCCCATGGTACTTACTATGCTAGGAACAGAGCACTAGATCACTGGCAGCCATAGGACTCTTCTTGTTAGCTGTCATCCAGTTGGCCCCTGACTCATGCACAATGGACCAAAATGCTACCCAGGCCTTCACCATCCACATGATGGGTCAGAAGTAAATCACCAGGCCTTTCTTCCTAGTCTGTCTTAGCCTACAAGCTCCACTGAAACCTGCTCGGCATCATAGCAACTTCACAGACAGATGAGTGGTTGAGGTGCATTGGCAGAGGATGAAACCCAGGTCTCCCCCATGGAAGGTGAGAATTCTACCCTGAACAACCAATGTTCTCAGCCTAGGACTGGGATTTAGTTATTCAGACTCAAAATATGGAGTTTTCTAGTATCCCATAATGCCTTGCTAGTGCCTAAGGCACTTGACTGCTAACCAAAAGGCTGGCAGTTCAGACCCACCAGCCACTCCTCAGAAGGAAGGTTGGGTAATCTACTTCCCTAGTGATAATGCCTCAGAAACCCAAGGAGGGGTCATTACGAGTTGGGTCCGACTTGACAGCACATAATAACAACAACAACAAATCCCTACGCTGAGCAACTTTCTTTTCTTTTCCTTCCCCTCCCTGCCCTTCCCATCCCTGGTAACCATCAAAGAATTTTTCTTTCTGTGTGTAAACCTTTTCTTGACTTTTTATAATAGTGGTCTATATTGTTCTTTTGTGACTGACTTATTTCCCTCAGCATAATGTCCTCCAGGTTCATCCATATTATGAGGCATTCCACGGATTCTTCATTATTCTTCAGTTCTGTGTACTATTCCATTGTGTGTATATACCATAGTTTGTTTATCAACTTTCTTCTTTCAGAATGAAGAAATTACCACAACTTTCTTTGAACAATCTGTAATTTGGGTCCCAGCAGAAAAGCCTATTGAAAACCGAGACTTTCTTAAAAATTCCAAAATTCTGGAAATTTGTGATAATGTAACCATGTATTGGATCAATCCCACTCTAATAGCAGGTATGGCATCTTCCTTCTCCTTTTAAAGACAGTAACAGGTTAATGCTCCCAGCATTCAGAGACTACATTTCTAGGAAAACGAATGATCAGCTTATATCGTCTTGGATGAGAATGGATATGCTGACTGCCAGTGAGAAGGGAATTTTTCACAGCCAAGTTATAAATCAGATAAATTAATGCTGACAGGCTTTTAAATATCCCAGCAAAAGTAACACCACCCTAATGTGACTAGTGATAGAAAAAAGCCAATCTGTCTTTCTTTGCCCATCTATATTCATTGCAGTCAGGATACTAGCCTATTGCTCAAACCACTGTAGGGCCAACCCAAGAACAGAAGAGAGAAGTGCCAAAACAATGCCCTGTTTTCCTAGGAAGGATTCTCTACAACAAATGGTGCCATTCTTTCCAGAAGATAGGGCATTCACTGCTATACAAAATTATTTGTGGCTGTTTTAGAAATCACTGTAAAAGTAATTCAGAGCTAGAGGTCTAGGTCAAAAGATTCTAGTCCCTCAACTAGAGAAGAAGCCAAAGATCCCTGGATGTCTTATTCTGCCTAGCTAACACAGAATCTGGCCTACCTCTCTCCGGTGAGCATGTTGCTGCTGTTGTTGTTATTTGCCATCAAGTCAGACCCAACTCATAGCGACCCCTCCTTGGGTTTCCGAGGTGGTATCACTACGGAAATAGATTGCCCAAACTTCCTTCCGAAGAG
>NW_006921914.1:1944419-1948949 GCF_000298275.1 Orycteropus afer afer
ATGCACTAAGCTACTGGTGAGCATAGATTACTGTATTACTCAAGCAAGGATGGTCCCACCAATGCAAGCATCTATTGGTACTCTTGAAAGATTTAAAACAAATAAATAAAGAAAGAAGAAGGAGGAGGAGGAGGAGGAGGGAAATATATATGAACTGCTGTATGGAAAGTGAATTTACTCTGTAAATTTTCACCCAAATTACAAATATAAATAAATAAATAAATAAAGGAGGAGGAGGAGGAAACTAAATGCAAATGCAGTGTGGTATCCTAGATTGGATGCTGAAACAAAAAAGGGACTTTTAGTGGAAAACTAGTAAAATCCAAATAAAGTCTGTAGCTTAAAATAGTATCCTACCAATGCTCATTTCTTACCTTTCACAATCACACCATGTTATACAAGATGAACGGAGCCCTGGTGGTGCAATGATTAAGTGCTTGGTTGCTAACTGTAAGGTCAGTGGTTTAAACCCACCAGCCACTCCTTGGGAGAAAGATGTGGCATTCTGCTTCCATAAAAATTACAGCCTTGGAAACCTCATGGAGCAGTTCTATTATGTCCTATAGGGTCACTATGAGTTGGTATCAACTTGATGGCAGCAGGTCTGGTATGCAAAGATGATAATATTAAGGGAAAATGAGTGAAGAGTATAGGGGAACTCTGTTCTATTTTGCAACTCTTGTGTAAATCTAAGATTATTTCAAAAGAGAAATTTAGAAGGAAAAAAAAAAAGTCAGGAAAGAGGGAGGAGGACAGAGAGCACCAAATCAAATAAGCAACTAAGAAATATGGAGCACCTAAAATCAATTGGAGCCCTGATGGCACTATGGTTAAGCTCTTGGCTGCTAACCAAAAGGATGATAGTTCAAATTCATCCAGCAGCTCCTTGGGAAAAAGATCCAGCAATCTGTTCCTATAAAGATTACAGCCTAGAAAACCTCATGGGCCAGTTCTACTCTGTCACATAGGGTCGCTATTAGTTGAAATCGACTCAACGGCACCTAACAGCAATAACAACAAAATCAATTTGGGGGACACAAAAAGTCGTCTGTCCTAGGTTTTTCATCTGTTGTTGTTGTTGTTTGCCATCGAGTCGGCCCCGACTCACAGCGACCCCTCCTTGGGTTTCCAAGGCAGTATCACTACGGAAGTAGGATTGCCCAACCTTCCTTCCGAGGAGTGGCTGGTGGGTTTGAACCGCCAGCCTTCTGGTGAGCAGTCAAATGCCTCAGGCACTATGCTACCAGAGCTCCCTACACTAATAAGGCAAAGCAGTAAATGTGTGCATGGGAATGGTCAGATTCATTTTGGAAAATACTCCTTAAAATATCAGTTGAAAGGGTTTAGAAACATGGTTCATACATGCCTAAATGATGCCAGTAAGAAGACACAATGAAAATCTCAACCCCCAACTGCTATTCCCCCTAGCACTTCTTTCAGAAACATTGTCAAAGCAGTTACATCCCAATCCTGTATTTATTATCTTAGTTTCAGAGTTACAAGACTTTGAGGAGGATGGTGAAGATCTTAATTTTCCTACCAGTGAAAAAAAAGGCATTGAGCAGAATGAGCAGTGGGTGGTTCCTCAAGTGAAAGTGGAGAAGATCCGTCACACCAGACAAGCAACTGAGGAGGACCTTCCAATAAATGACTATGTGAGTTATGTACACATTACTTTTCTTTGAAGGTCCCTGGGTGGCAAACAGTTTGTGCTTGACTACTAAGCTAAAGGTTGGCAGTTCAATGCATGTAGTGGCACTGCAGAAGAAAGGGATGACAATCTGCTTCCTCCTTAAAGATTATAGCCAAGAAAACCCTATGGAGCAGTTCCATTGTGTTACACACATGGGGTCAGAATCAACTCAACAGAAACACATTTAGTTTTCTGTTTTACTCTTGTTGGAGAAAAAGCAAACAGCCCTCCCAAAACTTACTACCCTCAAATCACAATCACTGCAAAGCAAATGATCATGTTTTTAAAAAGTATTTAAGAAATTTGAAATCTCCAGGAGGCTTATTAAAAATCCAGTCTTGATCCCCATTGCATGATCAAGCTGAGTAGTTTAAATTCTCACTAGCCCTTAAATCCAATAATCTTACAGTCTTCCCCTGCTAGGTGAGACATCTTCCTAGTGAACTTTGCTCTCCAACACTGGCTTCTTCTTCTTTCAGACTGAAAATGGAATAGAATTTGACCCCATGCTGGATGAGAGAGGTTATTGTTGTATTTACTGCCGTCGAGGCAACCGCTACTGTCGCCGTGTCTGTGAACCTTTATTAGGTTATTACCCATATCCATACTGCTACCAAGGAGGACGGGTCATCTGTCGTGTGATTATGCCTTGCAACTGGTGGGTGGCCCGCATGCTGGGGAGGGTCTAGTAAGAAGTTTGAGCTCAAACGCTTAAACTTCTGACAGCCAAAATATAATAAATGCATGCTATCCAATGAATTTCTGCCTATGTGGCCTTTGGCTCCTTGCAGATTCGTAGATAATTCCTCTCTTCATGTTCTAATAAACTTCTACATCATCATGAATGGCCTGATTGCTGCTGAACACATTGGGTCAGTGTCTGCAGAGATTATCTCCTGCAACTGAGATGGAACAGATCTAACATGGATGACAGTGATGGAAATTTGCACTTCATCAGTCATGGGGGAGTAGGGAATGAGAAAAAAATAAGGATTCGCAAATACCATATTTTATTATGCTGGATTAAGAAAGTATGAATGAGGGGCTGATAATAAAATGTCCCTATAAGTGATGCATTAAAACGTGTCCTTCTGTGTATAGGCCCAATGTTTAATTATCTGAAAGACATATTGTGGGCTTGCTTAAGCATCTATTAAGCCACTGGACTGGCAGCAAGTCACAGCAGGCCAACACTAAAATATTCCAAGTGCTGAAACTCAGCAAAAGAGAAAGCTAACCTAGCAAAAAGAGGCCCAGGCTCTCCTCCTGTGAACAGGAACTCACCTATGGATAAATTCAACATTTCGTAACCTTCGAGTCTGACTTCTCTTTAAATCAGTGTCTGGTTACATAACTTTCCAAGGCAATTGTTGGGAAAATGGGAACCCATAAATATCATTCACAGAAACAGGTATCATAGGAAATTACTAGATGAGAAGTCAAGTGGGATTTTTTCCCAAAAATACCACAGGGAACCATCAGTATGCCACTTTTTAAAAAGAAAGGTAAGGCCAAGTTCTAAATCACCTGATACTTTGCTTGGGAAAAGGAAAGAGGTCAAAGGAGTAGAAGAAAAGAAGCAGTTAGAGAGTAATGTTAACCTTGATGTCCCAGCCAGTTCTAGTTTCAGAAATGATGCTCCACCAATCAAAATCACCTCTTCTAGCTTCTTTTGAAGGTAAACCCCTTCATTGCTCAATTTCAAAGTTATTGTGTCACAAAACCATCTGTCTGGCACTTTCCATAAAAAAGGCATTTTCAAACAGTTTAAACTTCAGCGAGATACCTGTGGGCTAAGAGTCATTTTCCCCATTTAACAGTTGAGGAAGCAAATAGAAATGGATTTGCCCAAGGCTGAGTTAAGATTAACCAGTCATTAACTGATAATTAGCATACATGCCATACTTGGATTATCAATTTTCACAGAATGAGAACATAATAAAATATATCTAACAATACAACACTGCTGAAAGTATTTTCTTCTTTTATTGATGATTTAGAAGATATTGGAGATTTTTGTAGTGTTTCAGTTACCATAACAAGCATTGCTTTATAGTTGAAATAGGAAAATGTAAAAGATATGAAATTAATTTGAGGCTGCATGAACCGTATGTTCTCTATCAGTGTTTTTAAATAAATTTCTCATTTTGACATGGATTTTTAAGACTAGCCAATAATATTAAATTCTCAAGGCACTCAAGTTTATGCAGTCTATGCTATCCTATATATACCAGATTCTGGGGGATATAAATGAAGTAGAAGTTGTACTTCCTCTTACCAAAGAAAGATAATACATCACAAATACACAACCCCAAGTACAGAAACTTATACACAATTAACGTGTGTGTGTGTGTGTGTGTGTGTCATGGTGGTGATGGTGTTAGGTGCCGTCAAGTCAGTTCCGACTCATAGTGACCTCATGTACAACAGAACAAAACACTAAAACACTGCCCTGTTTTATGTCATCCTCACAATCCTTGTTATGCTTGAGCCCATTGTTACAGCCACTGTGTCAATCCATCTCATTGAGGATCTTCCTCTTTTTTGTTGATCTTCTGTCTTACCAAGCATGATGTCCTTCTCCAGGGACTGGTTCTTCCTAATAACATGACCAAAGTATGAGAGACAAACTCACTCTACAATTGCTTCTAAGAAGCATTCTGGCTGTACTTCTTCCAACATAGATTTGTTTATTCTTCTGGCAGTCCATGGTATATTCAATGTTCTTCACCAACATCATAATTCAAATGCATAAATTATTCTTTGCTCTTCCTTATTCATTGTCTAGTTTTACATGCATATGAGGTGATTGAAAATACTATGGCTTGGGTCAGGTG
>NW_006921914.1:1949514-1953010 GCF_000298275.1 Orycteropus afer afer
TCTACTCACACAACTGAGTAGAACCGAACTGGCAACTTCATATACACATATACATACATACTATATATATATATATATATATATATATATATATATATATATATATACACACACACATACATACACATACATATATAGGAGCTCTGGTGGCATAGTGCCTAAGACATTTGACTGCTAACAGAAGAACTCCTCAGAAGGAAGACTGGGCAATCTACTTCCATAGAGATACCGCCTCAGAAACCCAAGCAGGGGTCCCTATGAGTCAGAATCAACTATATATATATAAAACCAAACTCACTGCTGTCCAGTTGATTCCCACTCATAGTAACTCCCTTTTGGGTTTCCAAGGTGGCAAATATTGCTCAGTCTCCCTTCCGTGGAGTGGCTGGTGGGTTTGAACCACCAACCTTCTGGTTAGCAGTCAAATGCCTTAGGCACTGTGCCACCAGAGCTCCTTATGAGCTCAGATAGATAGATAGATAGATAGATAGATAGAGTCCCTTAATGAGGCAGAACATAAGGTCAAGATGAAATACAAAGATGTGCTTAAAGACAGGTTCAGATCATCTCACGTTTGGCGGGGGGGAAACAATAAATAAACATACCCAAACACACTAATCTGTCTCTTCAACTTAGGCCTAAGCCAAGTTGGCAAAGGACAGAAGATGATCTCTCTCTTTGGTAATAGACTTTTGTCCCTCATTTGATTCTAATTCTGGTGGTGTAGTGGATAAAGCGCTTGGCTGCTAACCAGAAGGTCAGAGATTCAAACCTACCAGCCACTCCACAGAAGGAAGATGAGGTGGTATACTTTTGTAAAGATTTCTATCGTTGCACACCCAATGGGGCTCACAATGAGTTGGAATCAACTCAATGGCAGTGAGTTTGTTTGTTTGTTTTATAGACTCCTTACACGATGCCTTACACTTTTCTCAGTGAAGCCAACTTCATTGAGCTTCCTTCAACTACCCTTGTATAAACCCAGCCTCCTCATCACAAGGCACAAAATAATTCTGACCTCCCAACCCATACATCTTGCAGTAATTCCAGTTTATCCCTGTTTTCCACTCAAATCTCTTGCCAAATACTGCCGGCTTCCCTCCTAAACCATCCCCCAATTTTGCTCATGGTTCAGTCCTCAGGTTATTTCTTAGCACAACTGTTCCAACCTCTTCCCTGCTAAGGTTCCCAGGTAGTAGAGTTACGCAAAAAGACATAGGGACAACATCCTCTGACCTCCTCCAATCTCATGAGGGGAAAACAGACTCACCAATCACAGCCCAAGGCTTATTCTTATGAGGTCAGGCATGCCACCACCTTCCAACCTTTTTTACAAACTATGACACCAACTGTCCCTCTCACATGCACTCATTGCTTCTCTGCTGGGTTTGATAATTTGTTGCAATGGCCACACAGAACTCACATACAATGCTCACAATTATGGGATGTATTAGGGAAATAACAAGTTACAAATCAGGTTCAGGAACAACTCAGGATATAATTCTTCAATTAGGACAGTCTTCTCCTCAACCATGCCCTTAGGCATGCCTCTCTGGCTCTTGTTCTCTCAGCCTGGACTCTGCCCTGTTCAGGCAAGTGTTACAAAGCTCTTTTAGCTCTGCCGACAGGGGCTTTTAGGTGCACCCTGTTCTGCCAACAAGCCTCCTGCCCAAAGGCACTCAGCTTTCTCATTCAGAAGACTGACAAGCCCACCACTCTATCTCATGCCTCTTGGTTCTGCCAGTCATCTCTGCCAGTGGTCTCTGATGGTCATCTATGCCAGTCATCTCTGCCAAGGAGGTCCAGGGCAAGGGTCTTGGGTACAGAGACCCACTTAACTCCACCTCTAGCTCTTCTCCCTTCATGGCAGTGAAATCCCCTCTTCCTGCCTCTAAGAGAGTTCACTTTAAGCCTAGTGGAATGACAAAACTGACCTATCCCAACATTGTTCTTGTTAGGTACTGTCGAGTTGTGTGTGACTCATAGCAACCCTATGCACAGCAGAATCAAACACTGCCTAGTCCTGCACCAGCTCCATGATCCTTCCTATACTTGAGCCCATCATTGCAACCACTGTGTCAATCCATCTCGTTGAGGGCCTTCCCCTCCCTTGTGGACCCTCCACCAGGCCATGCCCCCCAAGCGGCAGCAGGAAAGTGGGGAACAGGGGAGAAAAGGCCAGGGGAACCAGGACAAACAGGGGAAGCAGTGGCAGGGATCCAGGTCAGGGGCGGACCCAGGCCATGCCCCCCAAGTGGCAGCAGGGAAGCAGGGGAAAGGAGAGAAAAGGCCCAGGGGACCAGAACAGAGCAAGGAAGCAGTGGCAGGGATCCAGGTATGGGGGGAGGGACCCAGGCCACACCTCAAGTGGCAGGAAAGAGGTGGGGATCCATGTAGGGGAGGATGGAGAGGTTTCAAACAGGTAAGGGAGACAAACTTGTATGTCGGTTTGTCCTACTGTGGTGGTGTATTGCTGTGAGGCTTGAGGCTGTGCCACTGTTGTTTCAAACCCAGCAGGGTTGCATATGCTGCATAGGTTTCAGAGTGGCTGGTAGACTGAGACAGACTAGGAAGAAGGAAGAGGCCATCCAATTCTCAAATAACTGGCCAGGGAAAACCTTATGAATAGCAGAGAGACACTGTCTGATACATTACTGCTCAACTTTATAAATAGCCTGGGAATATTGTCCAATACAGTGCAGGAGCATGAGCCAGTTAGGTTGGAAAGCTCTCAAAATATGATTGAGAAAGAGCGACATCATCAGAGTAGAACCAGCCTTACTGATATGGATAAGGTAAAGCTTTTGAGATCCCCATTTGCTGATGTGGCATGACTCAAATTGAGAAGAAACAGTTGCAGACATCCATTAATAATCAAAACATGTATGAAGTATGAATCTAGGAAAATTGAAAGTTGTCAAAAATGAAATGGAAGGCATAAAGATTGATATCCTAGGCATTAGTGAGCTGAAATGGATTGATTTTGGCCATTTTGAATCAGGCAACCATATGATGCTGGGAATGGCAATTTGAAGAGGAATGGCGTGGCATTCATCATCACAAAGGATGTTTGAAGGTCTGTCCTGAAGTATGATGCTGTCAGTGATAGGAAAATATCCATATGCCTACAAGGAAGACCAGTTAATAGGTCTTATTACTCAAATTTATGCACCAACCACCAAAGCCAAAGATGAGGAATTTGAAGATTTTTATCAACTTCTGCAGTCTGAAATTGATTGAACATGCAATCAGGATGTGTTAATTATCACTGGTGACTGGAATGCAAAAGTTGGAAACAAAGAAGAACCACTGGTAGTTGGAAAATTTGGCCTTGGTGTCAGGAATAATGTGGGAAATCACATGATAGAATTTTGCAAGACCAACGACTTATTCATTGCAAGTACCTTTTTTCAACAGCACAAAACAGCAGCTATACACATGGACTTCACCAGATGGAATACACAGGAATCAGATTGACTACATCTGTGGCAAGAGG
>NW_006921914.1:1953723-1954290 GCF_000298275.1 Orycteropus afer afer
GAAAGGATCAAATCTGGAGATCCTGGATAGAGTGGGAGGAAAAACATGGAACAAAATCCAAAAACTCAACAATGACCAGAATTACTGGTCAGATGAAATCTGATGAGACCCCCAATACTATGGTCCTAGAATACATTCTGCACCTGGAATAAAACTCACTCCCACAGTCTGGCTCTCAGCCCAAAAGTCAACAAGATGTACACGCAGACCACTCAACCCAGGATAACGCACCCACATAATCTATGGTAATACATCCCTTAGAGCAATAGATCATGGGGCACCAGAGGATCAACATTCAAATTGAGGAAATGCAGGACAAACAGGAGTGCATAAATATGAGAGGCACAGGGGGAGGGTTACAGGGTAGGGATGGGAGAGACTGGGTTAGGGTTGGGCATGGTAAATGGAGAGTGAAACTAAATGTACATGTAATGTTGAATGTAAAACAAGCTCTAAAAAGAAAGAAAGAAAGAGAGAGAGAGAGAGAGAAAGATTCTATAGGCAAAGTATTGAATGATGCAGGAAACATCAAGATGGAAGGAATACCCAGAGTCATTGTACCAAAAA
>NW_006921914.1:1955707-1963024 GCF_000298275.1 Orycteropus afer afer
AAGAATGCTGAAAGTACCATTGACTGCTAAAGAACTAACAGATCTGGTCTGGAGGAAGTGCAGCCAGAATGCACCTCGGAAGCTAGAATGGCCAGACTTCGTCTCACCTAATTTGGTCATGTTGTCAGAAGGGACCATTCCCTGGAGAAGGATGTCATGCTTGTGCCTTGTGATGAGGAGGCTGGGTTTATGCAAGGATAGTTGAAGGAAGAGAGGCAGCTCTAGCTTCAATGAAGTTGATCTGAGAAAAGTGTAAGGCATCATGTAAGGAGCCTATAAAACAAACAAATTTATTGCCTTCGAGTTGGTTCTAAGTCATAGTGACCCACATTGGTTGTCTGAGGCTAGAAATCTTTACAAGTATATCACTTCATCTTCCTTCTGTGGAGCGGCTGGTAGGTTTGAACCACTGGGTTCCATATACCTTATTTCCGGGAGCTCTGGTGGCATAGTGCCTAAGGCATTTGACTGCTAACCAAAAGTCTGGTGGATTTGAACCACCAGCCACTCCTTGGAAGGAAGATTGGGCAATCTACTTCCGCAGGGATACTGCCTCAGAGGCCCAAGGAGGGGTCGCTATGAGTTGGATCTGACTCTATGGCAGTGAGTTTGGGTTTTTTGGTTTGGGGGGGATACCTTATTTCCATGGTCCCACACCCACAGGGTGCCAGGTATCTTATTTACATTACTAACAAGCTATACAGTGCCCTTGGTGGGCCACAAACATCCTACATTTGCATAATTCCACCCAGTAATCAGGTGGGAGTCACAAATACCATAGCTAGGATAACAATATCAAGTAATTTATTGCACCACAACTTAAGTTAGCATAAATGGTTTTATTTTTAACTTACAGGTTTTATTCATTCCATTTCCTTCCCTGAAAGCCTATAATAGCTACTTGCTGCATTAAGGATCAGCCCTACCTTACATTCAGAAAGTCTTTCTTCAAAACACTTTGAACCCCATCATACACTTTTTCTCCTCCCACTGCCCTACTCACCCTCTTCAGTTGTCTCCAACACCTTCGCTTCATGCTCTATTGGTCCAGTTAACCTATCTCTGTTACAGAGCTGTCTCTCACTAATTTAAAGAAATTAAATCATCTCATTTTCTTCTTTCCTAAAGATGAAACCTAAGTCTTCCCTACGTTATGCTTGTATAAGTTAATACATTGCTCAATGCATATCATCTTTATATATGATTTTATCTTGCAAATTCTGAAAGAAGAGGACCTATAATCTTTCCTATTTTTTTTTTTCTGTCCAGAATTGAGTACAATGTCTCAAGCATAGAGGTAGCCTTTAAATGTTTTGTTTTTTTTCTTATTTCTTTGTTGAAGGCAAGGAGAAGGAAGCAGGAGAAGAAGGTAGAAGAAACAGGAGATAGTAAAAGAGCACAGCTACAAAGCCCTTCAGAATATTATTGCAGAAAGGCTGGTCTTGCGCTCTGTTCAAATTTGGGATGAGAGTTCTTACCTTACTTAAATGCATTTTTGCATTCTTCACCCTTTGACACAGTCAATTTCTACAAGTTTGAGGAATTCCTCTAATTCCAGAATGATCAAAAGCATCAATGATTGTTTATAGTTCGATTATCTATTTCCATTGCACAAATGCAGGCTTTTTGTGTTTTCATCTCAATTTTCAATGATTGTCTGTGTAAAACAGAAAAAAAGGTGAAAAGCTCATCTGCTATGAAATCACAAGAAATATCATATAACCTATCTGATTCTTTGAGGATCTAAATTTCAATCAAGAAAAGTCAGGGGAGGCAAAGCTATCCATTGCTCACACTCAGCATAAGGGCACTATGCATTAGTGTGCTCAGCGCCTTCCTGCACACCTAAAATGGCTCTTTGGCAGGACTAGGGGCAAAGGAAATCTATTTTGAGTTTTTATATATAAGGCTCACTGTCTGGCTGAGTCCAAAAGTGTCACTTTGGCTCCTAAAGTCTAACGCTGAAAGCTTGCTAAGATAAATATGGACCTTCTCATCAAGCTGTCAGGAAATGCGTGGATCTACTTTATTTATATCCTTAAAAATTATTTCATTTTTGACTTTCCTTTTTTGAAGAAGTTTCATTCTGGGGCTTAATTTTGCTGACAACATGATTCTCCCTAACAAGAAAAAAAAGTGGCTCCATGTTAAAAAGTAGGCATGAATGCACACACAAAATATAATGTCCCTGGATTGTTTCAAACTCTTGTTCCTAAGTCTACTCAGTTATCTTTAATCAATTCACATGAAAGCTACTTACCCAATAACTGCATTGATCATTTATTTAGATCAATATTCAATTCGGGCATCTGTAGCCTAATGAGTGAATAATTACTTATTTGCTACTTTGAAATTTGGGTTCCATTTGCCTATATTTTCTTCCATTCACTTCCTTGACACTTATGTCTGTTGGCCTTGTTAAAAGGGCTCATAAAGAGAGAGGCAGATTGAACCAAGGGAAACAGACCAAGCCACAATAAATCCCTCAACCAAAACAAGAAAAGAGCAACTCCCTAGTGCTGAGATGATCTCTGTCTGACAGTGATATTAATATATTGTTTATATTTATCTTTCCCTGCTGATGCTATCATTTGCCATTCTGAATTTTCCACTAACAGCAGTATTTCTGCTGGTCTTACTTACAGAGATGGTGGCTACTAAAACACAATTTCAGGCTCACATCCACATTAATCATCAGTGAACCAAGAGTAGGACACCTGCAAAAGGCAGGGGATTTAGGGTCCAGGCCCTAGCTACAATTGAGTGGCTGAAGCAGAGAGGAAAAAGCAGCAATGTGACTATCTAGAAATAGAACAAAGGGACCTGAACTTGTTATTTTGTTGAGAGACCCATGTGGCATGCGACTCACAAATTCAAATCCTGTGCCCCCTGAAATCCAAATCCTTGGTGGGGGTGGGGATGAGTTTGTCTCTTATATAGTAATATTTCTCTAGTCATGTGTGTCTGGTGAACCACTGCAATACTTTGGTTACACTAAATTATGTCATGCCTATATCAGAATGGGTTGTGGTTGGCCTTTTATGTTTCCTGCTCCTCTAAACTACTTCTCTCTTTGAGAGTCTTTTTCTACCAGGGCATGTCACTCTGGGGTAACTGTTACACTCCTACGTTCAACATGATATAAAGAATCCAGTACTTTCTTAGACACTGTGGCATGGCACATAGAAAGTAAGTTATCCTCTTTGTCATCTAGCCATTTAGGACATATTTGCCATGATAAGATCTAAATTCTCTAAGCAACTAAGAAAGTTAAACCAAAAATAAACCAAACTCACTGCCATCAAGTCGATTTCGATTCAGCAACCCCTCCTTGGGTTTCAGAGGTAGTATCTCTATGGAAGTAGATTGCCCAATCTTTCCGAAGAGTGGCTGGTGGGTTTGAACTACCAGACTTCTGGTTAGCAGTCAAGTTCCTTAGGCACTATGCCACCAGAGCTCCTTATACAAGACTGGCAGATAATATTTCTAAATACGTATTTTTATGTGCTATAAGAATGCCCATATATATAGTAGAGCTAACAGGAATCAAAGTTATGATAATTTCTTAACTACAGCCAATCACCCTGAGGGAATGAATTGGTGGGCCTGTGGGCTCAGGGCCGTGGTCACAGGGGACATCAAGCTCAACTGACATAATATACCACACAAAAATATTGTTCTACATCCTACTTTGCTGAGTAGCTACCAGGGTCTTAAAAGCTAGTGAGCAGCCATCTAAGATGCAACAATTTGTCTCTCCTCATCCAGAGCAAAGAAGAATGAAGATAATCAAAGATGCATGGAAACAACTAGTCCAAGTGACTAGTGGACCATGCAAACCTCAGCCTACATGACCACTGTCAACCACTCAGAAAGGGATTATTGAAGGAGATCCTGGATAGAGTGGAAGAAAAATGTGGAACAATGCTCAAAATCATGAAAAAGATCAGGCTTATTGGTCTGATAGAGATTGGTGAAATCTCTGAGACTGTGGCCCTTAGTCATCCTTTGGGCCTGGAATTGAACTCACTCTCAGGGCCTCCAGCCAAACAACAGACAGGTATATAAGGTGAACATTTACACCAGGTAGCTATATACTTTAGAATAATCAATCTTGAGCGATCAAAAAGAGCAGTATTTGCACAGGGAGATAGCTCAGGGGGCCGGAATGCATAGAAAAGAAGGACACAAGGAAAAGGTAATCACAGGGAAGAAGTGACAGGGAAGCTGTTACATTATAGGTATTATAATCAATGTCACGAAACAAAATGTGTATGAACTGTTGTATGGAAAATGAAATTGTTCTCTAAACGTTAACCCAAATTCCGTAATTAATAAATAAATTTTTAATGAAAAAGCAACCAAAAACAGTCATGGAGAAACCAAAGACATGTTAAGGAAAGTATCCAGAGGACTCTGGGAAGTCAAGACTCTACAACTTGAATGGCTAAAGGTAGGGGAGAAGCCAAAAACAATTTTGCTCACTTCACAATTTGCTTAGGTCTGACCCATACACATCCAGGTTGATACAATAGTATGAAATTGCTATTGTCTGGTAGCATAGTGCCTAAGGCACTTGACTGCTAATCAGAAGGCTGGCGGTTAAAACCCACCAACCACTCCTCGGAAGGAAGGTTGGGCAATCTACTTCCCTAGTGATTCTGTCTCCACAACCCAAGGAGGGGTTGCTATGAGTCAGGTAAGGCACATAACAATAACAACAACAACAACATCCCTAGATGGGGCAAACCATTTGCACCCCATTGCTAACATAAAGATTGACAATTCAAACCCACCAACAGGCTCATGAGAAAATAGGCTCATGTGGAACAAAGCTCAAAATCTGCTATCTGCTTCTATTAATATTGCAGCCAAGAAAACTCTTTGGAGCAGTTCTACTCTATAACACATGGGGTCGCCATGAGTCAGAATCAACTTGATGGAAACAACAGCATATATTCTACTCAAGACGAATAGTTCCATTTGGCTGTTTTTCTTTGCAGGGTTTTTATTTTTATTTTTTATTTTTTATCTATACCAACAATAGGGGAAAAGCAGTACTAGCAGGTTTAGAACTGGTTGAAAAAGTGACAAAAAAATTTCAAATAACTACATCTCTTACCTCTGAATCAAAGCAGAACACTCTTTTGAAGAAAAGTATGGGGACAAGTTTATTTTTTCAAATATCCTTTTCAGGTTTGGGGGTAAGACCTTTGTATTAATAGTATTCCTCAAAGAGGTTTTGTTTTGACAGAATTAAATGGACTAGAGAAAGTTCATCTTCTACATTATAGGGAATCAAAATGTGTCTAGTTGGACAGAGTAAATTTCACTGCACATCATGCAGAGCAGATGTGGGAACTTTCTAAGTCCAGAAAAAGTAAGTTCTATTTTACTGTCACCCAGGGAAATTTCCCTTTTCTTTCAAGTAGCCAATAATCCACACTTACTTTTCTAAATCTTCATTTTTTTTACACCTTCAATGGATCCTATCAATCACCCAATGAATATAGCTTTGGTGATGTAAAAGGCTGTAACCAATTTATAGACCAACCCGAGGAGCATAAACCTTTACATTCAGAGAAACTACAATGACTATTTAAACCACTGGAGAAAAAATAAGGGAAAAAATTTATTAGTTGGAAACTTGATCACAGTCTTCAAGCCAACACAAACTGATTCCCTACAGCACATTCACTGCAGGCACTCAGTAAATATTAAGCAACATTCCCCAGTGTTTTGACCCAATATTACATGTAGGCATCTTAAGAATGAAGCCAACTTCAAGTACTGAAAGATTGCTTCACAAAAATTGGACTTGTCTTATATTCAATCCAGTTTTTTAATTCTAAAACTTGTTTTCCTAGTGTCTATATTTTGTTGACTAATTCTTCTCTTTAAGTTTATGAAGAGTTGCACATAAACCACGGAAAAGTGTTTTTATTTGAGTGTATGAATAGCATGATCTGAAGTATTTTGACTTTGGAGAGCTGGGGGAAGGGAGAGGAAGCTGATCCACGTTTTATCTTTCCTCCAAAGCCTCCAGACCCTTGCCCTTCTAGTTTCCTTTCAGATAATAATTAAATGGTCTGTGGGAGCTGAGGAAAAACACCCTACACAATTTATCTTTCATCAAGCATTCAAGAATTTCCCTCCAGGTGTCTAATTCCACATGCCAAAGCATGTTGGTTTCAAAAAATAGAATAATTCAACATCTCATAATTTTACTTACTTAGTTTCAAAAGAGGACTCTTTCATTTTATACAGTGGCATGTCTAGAAGAGCATGTTTTTCAGATATGAAAGTTTTAGATTTAAAGGTTTCATTCTGTGTCATCTTTGACAAAGGAGCAACCCCACCTCGAGGGTCACATGCCTACCCCACACAGAGATGGCCCAAGTCTCTTATTATCCATCCCCCAGGACAGGACAAGATTTCCATACCAAAAGAGAGAAAACATCATCTCAGAATTCTTTGTTATGCAAAGCCTAAGATCAATAGACTGACTGTGCTCCCTACTGGTAAAAGCTAGAGCTACAGCCAGTCTCAAAACTTTAGTTGTCAAAAGCCTTATGGAACTAGCAATTTAAAATTCATTTACTAGCCCCGGAAACAGGATATTTTGCCAACTGACCCCAACATTTACAAGAAAAGAGTATTCATTACCCTAAGAACAGAAGCAAAGGAAGTCAGAGCAGCTCTGGGGTCAAAATGAATATGGATTCAGATACTGTTGTGCTGTTAGGTGCCATCAAGGCCATTTTCAACTCATAGTGAACGAGTTTGACAGAGTAGAACTGCCCCATAGGGTTTCATTGCTGCAATCTTTATGGGAGCAGATCACCATGTCTTTTCTCCTGCACAGCCATCGGAGGGGCTTGAACCACCAACCTTTTGGCTCACAGTGGAGCGCTTAACCAGTATATATTAACTAGTATATATTCATTACTCAAGAATCATTCAAAATCATTGTCAGTGCAACCAGCTGCTTACTGTGCTCTGACTAAACTACACCTAAAGGTCCCTTGAGGAGTGCTGGTGATGAGTGGTTAACTGTTCAGCTGCTAACCGAAAGGTTGGCAGTTCAAACCCACCAGCTGCTCCACAGGAGAAAGATGTGGCAGTCTGCCTCTGTAAAGATTTATAGCCTTGGAAACCCCATGTGGTAGTTCTACTCCATCCTGTAGCATTGCTATGAGTCAGAATCTACTCAATGGCAGCAAGTTAAAGATCCTTTGGTCAGTGGTTCTGAAACTACCATAATCTGCATCAGAAGCACCTGGGCTGCCAGTTAAAAAGGTACAGATCTCAGAGCCC
>NW_006921914.1:1963389-1965871 GCF_000298275.1 Orycteropus afer afer
CTTCTGTGGTTGACTTATTTCACTCAACATAATGTCCTCCAAGTTCATCCATGTTATGCAGTGTTTTGCAAATTCTACATTATTCTTTAGCGTTTAGCATAGTATCCCATTGTGTATTCCATTGTGTGCATGTACCATAGTTTGGTTATCCAATCTTCTGTTGATGGGCATGTAGGTTGTTTCCTTCTTTTGCTATTGTAAATAGTTCTGCGATGAACATGGGAGTGCACATATCCAAGTAATACATTTTGAGTAACACTGAAGTATTCTATACAGAACATCCCAATAATATGGTCTGAATAATCACTGATTAGATTGTCAGGAATACCATCAGAACCATGATCTCCCTGGTGATATCGGAGGAAAGCTGTCTCTTTCCTTGTTCCAATGCTTGTCATCTCTCTGTCTCAGCCTGTGGCTCCTGCTAGGTACCTAAGCAAAGGTGACCCTTTAAAATTAATAACAAAAATAGTAATAGCTAGCATTTATTGAGTGCTTAACATTTAACCAGTACTAAGTGTTTCTCTCCACCACTCATCTGTCAGTTTGTCATACTACAGTGGCTTGCATGTTGCTGTGAGGCTGGAGGCTATGCCACCAGTATTTCAAATACCAGCAGGATCACCTATGGTGGACAGGTGTCAGCGTAGCTTCCAGACTTAAGACAGACTTGGAAGAAGGAAGAGGCTATCCACTTCTCAAAGAATTGACCAGTGAAAACCTTATGAATAGCAATGAAACACTGTCTGATACATTACTGGAAAATTTTATGAATAGATTTGAAACATTGCCTGATATAGTACTGGAAGATGAGACCCTCAGGTAGGAAGGCACTCAAAAGATGACTGCCTCCTCAAAGCAGAGTCGACTTTAATAACATGGATGGAGTAAAGATTTTGGGACTTACACTTGCTAATGTGGCATGACTGAAAATGGGAAGAAACAGCTGCAAA
Source organism: Orycteropus afer afer (assembly GCF_000298275.1). Classification (NCBI taxonomy): domain Eukaryota; kingdom Metazoa; phylum Chordata; class Mammalia; order Tubulidentata; family Orycteropodidae; genus Orycteropus; species Orycteropus afer. The sequence goes on from NW_006921914.1 coordinate 1,964,343, forward strand.
CATCCATTAATAACCAGAATGTGGAATGTACAAAGTATGAATCTAGGAAAATTGGAAGTTGTCAAAAATGAAATGGAATGCATATAGATCGATATTCTAGGCATTAGTGGGTTGAAATGGACTGGGTTTGGCCATTTTGAATCAGACAACCACATGATCTATATTGCTGGGAATGACAAATTGAAGAGGAATGGCATGGCATTCACCATCACAAAACAATGTTTCAAGATCTATCCTGAAGTACAATGCTGTCAGCGATAGGATGATATCAATATGCCTACAAAAAAGACCAGTTAATATTGAACCAAACCAAAACAAAACTCACTGCCATCAAGTCAGATCCAACTCACAGCAACCTCTTCTTGGGTTGCCAGAGCAGTATCACTGCAAAAGTAGATCACCCAATCTTCCTTCTGAGGTGTGGCTGGTGGGTTTGAACCACCAGCCTTCTGGTTAGCAGTCAAATGCCTTAGGCACTATGCCACTAGAGTGCCCAGTTAATATTACTGTTATTCAGATTTACTCACTGACCACCAATGCCAAAGACAAGAAAATTGAAGATTTTTGCCAACTTCTGCAGTTTGAAATTGACCAAACATGCAATCAAGGTGTGTTAATTATTACTGGTGATTGGAATGCAAACGTTAGAAACAAAGAATAATCACTGGTAGTTGGAAAATATGCCCTTAGTGATAGAAATGATACTGGAGACCACATGATAGAATTTTGCAACACCAACAACTTACTGCAAATACCTTTTTTCAACAACATAAATGGCAGCTATACATGTGGACCTCACCAGATGGAATACACAGGAATCAAATCAACTACATCAGTGGCAGAGGTGATGAAGAAGCTCAATATCTTCAGCCAAAACAAGGCCAGGAGCTGGCTGTGCAACAGACCATCAACTGTTCATATGCAAGTTCAAGTTGAAGCTGAAGACAATTAAAACAAGTCAATGAGAGCCAAAATATGACCTTGATTGCATCCCACCTGAATTTAGAGACCATCTGAAGAATATATTTAATGTGTTCAATACCAATGACTGAAAACCAGACAAATTGTGGGAAGAAATCAGGAACATCATACATGAAGAAAGCAAGAGGTCAATAAAAAGTCAGGAAAGGAAGGAAAGACCAAATGGATGTCAGAAGAGACTTTGAAATTTGCTCTTAAACAGAGAGTACCTAAAGTAAATGACAAGACTAAAGAGCTAAACAGACGATTTCAAAGAGCAGCTCAAGAAGACAAAGTCAATTATTATAATGAAATGTGCAAAGACCTGGAGTTAGAAAACCAAAAGGGAAGAACAGGCTCAGCATTTCTCAAGCTGAAAGAACTGAAGAAAATATTCAAGCTAGAGATGCTATATTCAAAATATTGAATGATGCAAGAAACGTCAAAAGAAGATGGAAGGAATACACAGAGTCATTGTACCAAAGAGAATTGGTCGATGTTCATCTATTTCAGGAGGTGTCATATAATCAAGAACCAATGTTATTGAAGGAAGAAGTCCAAGCTGCACT
>NW_006921914.1:1966436-1968603 GCF_000298275.1 Orycteropus afer afer
ATGGTTTAAAATCAGGAAGTGAGTGTGTCAAGGTTGTATCCTTTGACCATACTTACTCAATCTGTATGCTGAGTAAATAATCTGAGAAGCTGGACTATATGAAGAAGAACATGGCATCAGGATTGGAGGAAGACTCATTAACAACCTGAGATATGCAGATGACACAACTTTTCTTGCTGAAAGTGAAGATGACTTGAAGCACTTACTGATAAAGACCAAAGACTACAGTCTGCAGTAAGGTGTGCACATCAACATAAAGAATACAAAAATCCTTATGAAGGGACCAATAAGCAGCATCACAATAAATGAAGATAAGATTGAAGTTGTCAAAGATTTCATATGACTTGGTTCTACAATCAACACCAATGGAAGCATCAGTCAAGAAATCAGAGAACACATTGCACTAGGCAAATCTACTGCAAAAGACCATAGTCTCGGGGAACATCATGCTCAATTGGCATAATATAGTACATAAAAATCTTGTTCTACATCCTACTTTGATGAGTAGTGACTGGGGTCTTAAAAGCTTTTGAGTGGCCATCTAAGATGCAACAATTGGTCTCCTTTCATCTGAAGCAAAGAAGAATTAAAAAAATTAAAGGCACCTGGAAACATTAATCTAAGAATAAGATAGATCATGAAGACCTCAAACTCATGACCCTAAGACCAGAAGAACTAGATGGTGCCTGAATACCAATACCAACTGTGATAGTTGGAGTTATGTGTCAACTTGGCTAGACCACAATTCTGAGTGGTTTAAGGAGTCATGATGTGGGTTATTCCCATGATGAGATCAGATGTATATGTTTTGAGCAGCCAATCCATGGAAAAGGAGTTTCCCTAGGGTGTGGCCTGCTTCCAATATATTTATGGACATCCCAGGAAAATGAGACACTCTTCTGTGGATCAGGATCCTGTTGTGCTGCCTACAACTGTCTGTGAGTGATCTTGGATTCATCATTCATTGGAGTCAACAGCCAGTACACTGCCTGCTAACCTTGAGCTCGTCAGCCCCTGCAGCTGTGTGAGTCGGGAAAAGCCTCCAGCTTTCCATTTGACCCAAAATCTTGGGACTTGCCAGCTTCTATAAGTGTGTGAGCCATTATCATAAGGATGGGCTTCCTAAATTGGTTCTCATCAATTATGTTTTGGTTCTCCAATTTGATTAGTTGTAAAGGCACTGGTAACCCTGCCTCCATTAGTAAAGAGGGCATGAGGTGGGAACATAAATATGCAAAATAGCACCACCAATAGCTCAAGTAGTTTTGAGAAGAATGGTTCTGGGTGATTGCATATTTGATACTTTTCTGCAATTTTGTCAGCATGAGGAGTATAAGGAAGCTGATTGGTTGGTTTTACACTAGACAAAGTGGTGAAAAAGCAAGATTAGTTCAGGGCTGCTGAGTCACAGCTCAAGTGCCACATAAAAGACCTCAATGTTTCTAGTTGTGCTCTGAAAGAAAGCCTTATTTCTTCTAGCAACAGAGCTGATGTTGCCGAAAACCAAACACAGACTCCTATTGTAAGGGTGGCTGAATTACAATGCCAACTGAATTGCCAACACAGAATGGTGTCTGAAGTTAAAGTGAGGTCATTCATTGGAAAAAATGGGATCCTGAAACCTAGAATGGGGACATATGGGAAGATGAGGATATGGAGCATATAAATTCTGCTGAATCCCTCCCATCTGAAGGGATTACTATAAAACCATTACTCCTTCCACCTCAATCTGATGGGATTAACCCAACTGTTTCTGCTGGGTCATTGCCTGAGGTAGATGCCATTCTGAATTGCTGAATGTTCTCAGGAACTTCCCCAATCACCCATTGTTGCTGTTAGACCTATAACTAAATTTAAGTCCAAGTGAGCCCCAAAAGGTGAAATACATAGTGTGACTGAGGAAGTGGTACATTGTATCCAAAAAGACCTACTTTATTTGGCTAACATGTACAGACAGAAACCTAGAGAATATGTATTGGAATGGCTATGGAGGGTGTGGGATAATGGTGCAAGGAATGTAACATTGGATCAGTCTGAGTTTATTGATTTAGGCCCACAAAGTACAGATTCTTCATTCAATGTTTCAGCTCAGAAGGTTAGGAAACGATCTACCTGTTTATTTGGTTGGCTTACTGAAGCATACCGTGGCCTATCTTAACTCAAGCTG
>NW_006921914.1:1969324-1972499 GCF_000298275.1 Orycteropus afer afer
AACTGACATTAATTCCAGGAAACCAAAAATGTCACTGTGACCCACCAGTCAGAGTGGAGGCATATGGGGGTCAAGTTATTGAGGGAGTCTTAGCTCAAGTGCATCTCACAGTGGGTCCAGTGGGTCCCTGAACCCATCTTGTAGTGATTGTCCCAGTTCCAGAATACATAATTGGAATAGATATACTCAGCAATTGGCAGAATTCCCACATTGGGTCCCTGACACGTGAAATAAGGGCTATGATGGTAGGAAAAGCCAAATGGAAGCCATTAGAACTGCCTCTACATAGAAAAATAGTAAACCAAAAGCAATACTCCATCTCTGAAGGGATTGCAGAGATTACTGCCACCATCAAGGACTTGAAGGATGCAGAGGTGGTGATTCCCACCACATCCTCATTTAATTTGCTTATTTGGCCTGTGCAAAAAAACAGATAGATCTTGGAGAAAGACAGTAGATTATCGTCAGTTTAATCAGGTGGTGACTCCAATTGCAGCTGCTATTCCTGATGTGGTTTCATTGCTTGAGCAAATTAGTATATCTCCTGGTACTTGGTATGCAGCTATTGATCTGGCCAATGCCTTTTCCTCAATACCACTTTCAAAGGACCATCAGAAGCAGTTTGCCCTCAGCTGGAAGGCCAACAATGTACTTTCACAGTGCTTCCTCAAGGGTATATCAACTCCCCAGCACTATGTCACAATTTAGTCCTTAGGGATCTTGATAGCCTTTCCCTTCCACAAGACATCACACTGGTCCGTTATATTGATGACATGCTGATTGTACCTAGTAAGGAAGAAGTATCGATGACTCTAGACTTATTGGTGAGAGGTCTGCATGCTAGAGGATGGGAAATTAACTCGACACAATTTCAGGTGCCTTCCACTTCAGTGAAGTTTCTAGGGGTCCAGTGATGTGGGGCATGTTGAGATCTTCCTACTAAAGTGAAGCATAAGTTATTGTATCTGGCTTCCCACACAACTAAAAAGGAGGCACGACATCTGGTGGGCCTCTTTGTATTTTGAAGGCAACATATCCCTCATTTGGATATGTTGCTTTGGCCTGTTTATCAAGTGACTCGGAAAGCTGCTAGTTTTGAGTGGGGCCCAGAACAACAGAAGACTCTGCAACAGGTTCAGGCTGCCATCCAAGCTGCTCTGCCACTTGGGCATATAATCCAGCTGATCCAATGGTACTTGAAGTGTCTGTAGCAGATAGAGATGCAGTTTGGAGTCTTTGGCAGGTCCCTATTGGTGAATTGCAATGCAGACCCTTGGGATTTTGGAGCAAAGCTCTGCCATCCTCTGCAGATAACTACTCTTCTTTTGAGACACAGCTTTTGGTTTGTTACTGGGCCTTAATAGAGACTGAACGCCTAACCATGGAACAACAAGTTATCATGAGGCCTGATCTGCCCATCATGAACTGGTTGTTGTGTGACCCACACAGTCATAAAGTTGGACATGCACAGCTGCACTCCATCATTAAATGGAAGTGGTATATGAGAGATTGGGCTCGAACAGGACCTGAAGGCACAGGTAAGTTTCATGAGGAAGTGGCCCAAATGCCTATGGTCTCCACTCCAGTCACATTACCTTCTCTGTCACAGTCTGCATCTATGGCCTCATGGGGAATTCCTTATGATCAGTTGACTGAGGAAGAGAAAACTCGTGCCTGGTTTACAGATGGTTCTGTGCAATATGCAGCACCACTCGAAAGTGGACAGCAGCAGCACTGCAGCCCTTTTCTGGGACTTTCCTGAAGGAGAGTGGTGAAGGGAAATCCTCCCAATGGGCAGAACTTCAAGCCATGCATCTGGCTGTTCACTTTGCATGGAACAAGAAATGGCCAGATGTATGACTGTATATGGATTCATGGGCAGATGGTCTGGGACTTGGAAGGAGCATGATTGGAAACTTGGTGACAAGGATGTATGGGGAAGAGGTATATGGACAGATCTCTCTGAATGTCAAAGGAGTAAAAGATATTTGTGTCTCATGTGAATGCTCACCAAAAGGTGACCTCAGCAGAGGATGAGTTTAACAATCAGGTGGATAGGATGACACATTCAATGGAAACCAGTCATCCTTTTTCCCCAGCTACTCCTGTCATTGCTCAATGGGCTCATGAACAAACTGGCCATGGTGGCAGGGATGGAGGTTAACATAGATTTCCACTTATCATGGCTGATTTGGCTATCGCCGCTGAGGAGTGCCCAATTTGCCAGCAGCAGAGACCAACAGTGAGTCTGCAATATGGAACCATTCCTCAGGGTGATCAGCCAGCAACATGGTGGCAGGTTGATTACATTGGATCACCTCCATCATGGAAAGGACAGCATTTTGTTCTTACTGGAATAGATAACTTATTCTCGATATGGATTCGCCTTCCCTGCACGCAAGGCTTCTGCCAAAACTACCATCCGTGGACTTACAGAATGCCTTATCCACCATCATGGTATCCCACACAGCATTGCTTCAGATCAAGGGACTCACTTCACAGCAAATTAAGTGTGCCAATGGGCTTATGCTCATGGGATTCACTGGTCTTACCATGTTCCTCATCACCCAGAAGCAGCTGGCTTGATAGAACAATGGAATGGCCTTCTAGAAACACAATTACAGCACCAGCTAAGTGGCAATACTCTGAAGGGCTGGGGCAATGTTCTCCACGAGGCTGTATATGTACTAAACCAGCATCCAATATATGGTGCTGTTTCTCTGATAGCCGGGATTCATGGGTGCAGGAACCAAGAAGTGGAAACGGGAGTGGTAGTACCACTCACTATTACCCTTAGTGACCCACTCAAAAAAAATTTGCTTCCTGTCCCTGATACCCTATGCTCTGCAGGTCTAGAGATCTTAGTCCCAAAGGGAGGAACACTACCTGGAGACATAATACTAATTGCATTGAACTGAAAGTTAAGAATGCTACCCAGCCATTTTGGCTTCCTCATGCCTCTGGATCAACAGAAAAAGAAGGGGGTTACTGTACTATCTGATGTGATAGATCCTGATTACCAAGGGGAAGTTGGATTGACATTACATAATAGAGGTAAAGAAGTATATGTCTGGAATACAGGAGATTCTTTAGGACATCTCTTAGTACTACCACACCCTGTGATTAAAGTCAATGGAAAATTACAGCAACCCAATTCTGATATGACTACTAATGG
>NW_006921914.1:1975043-1978013 GCF_000298275.1 Orycteropus afer afer
TTCTGTTGTACACAGGGTCACTATGAGTCAAAGCCGCCTCGACAGCACCTAACAAGTGTTTCTCTAAAGGAGCTTTGGTGGTGTCCTAGTTAAAGCACTTGGCTGCGAACCAAAAGGTCGGCAGTTTGAACCCAACACACATGCCATGGGAGAAAGATGAGGCAGTCTGCTTCCATAAAGATTTACAGCCTTGGAAACACTATGGGGCAGTTCTACTCTGTCCTAAAGGCTCACTATGACTTGGAATCAATTGGTGGCAGTGAATTTGGTTTGGTTTTTATGTATTTTTCTTGTATTAACTAATTTAATCCTTCTGTCCTAAAGGGTCACTATGGGTTGGAATCAACTGGAGGCAGTGAATTTGGTTTGGGTTTTATGTATTTTTCTTGTATTAACTAATTTAGTCCTTATATCAATCCTATGTATGAGGATATTTGAGGTAGGAACTATTATTATTCCTCCTTTACAAATGGAGAAACTAAGACATTGCCCAAGGTCACACACCCTATAAGTGGTACAGTCAGGACTTGAAACCAGGCAGTCTATGCTATACTAACTGCCTATATTTAGAATGGAAAGTAATAGCTTTTTTTTTTTTTCCTTTCTGATTATGTGAGTTTTACTTTACTCATCAAGGAACAAGGTTATATAGTTGTTGTGAGGAGGAGAAAGCCTTTAAAAGTGTAACCCTTTATCAGTAGCAGCTTACTTGATCAAGTTCAATTTCCCTGAATAGTATGTGATCATGTATAATGCTTCAGGTGTTCCCTGCTAACTCCTTGCCTCATTTAAAAGATTTGGAAACTAAAGCATTAAGCAACTTTTCCACGGTCACCAAAGAGTTGGTGGAAGCAGCATGGTGAGATCTCTGTTCAACACTCCCCCTCACACACACACCCATTCTGCATGCTCTCCATGCAACTCCTTTATACATTGGCTTAATTTGAATAGCATAATTCTATCCATGAGCCTGGGAATTGTCATGTAGGGAAGATATAAAAGAGAAAGTTGTGTATAAAGTAATCTTGTCATGGCTTTTGGAAACCATGCTAGTTACAATAAACATAATTGAAGACATCAGTCTATACAAGGAAGGTGCTTTCTTTACAGCTGTCATAATAAATCTCTCTTTTTGAACATTACCTGGTATTCATGTATATCAGGTCTTCAATTGCAGATCTTTGATTTCTACCCGTCTTTTTAACCTTACTATTTTATTTCCTATTTTGTTGTTGTTGTTATGTGCCATTGAGTCGGACCCAACTCAGAGCAACCCCTCCTTGGGTTGCCGAGGCAGTATCACTACGGAAGTAGATTGCCCCATCTTCCTTCCAAGGAGTGGCTGGTGGGTTTGAACCACCAGCCTTCTGGTTAGCAGTCAAGTGCTTTAGGCACTATGCTACCAGAGTACTTATATCCTATATAGGTTCATAAAATATTTTTAAAGCAGCCTAGACACAACAGTATTCTCGTGCCCTCTACAAACAATTCATGAACTCAAAGCATGTTGTCATTTTCTAGGTTATCTTTGACTAAACGAAAAACCCAAACCCTATGCAACAGTGCTGATTCTGAATCACAGCAACTCTATAGGACAGAGTAGAATTGCTTCATAGGGTTTCCAAGGCTGCAAATCTTTACAGAAACAGACTGTCAGTTCTTTCTCTTGCAGAGTACCTAGTGGGTTGGAACCACCATCATTTTGGTTAGCAGCCAAGCACTTAATCACTGCACCACCAGGACTCCTCACCACTAGCTCCCTAAAATGTCAGTAAGCAACTGGAAGTTCCAGTCAGAGCTGATTAGGGGCCCAGGGCAATTTACAAGAGGAGGTTGCATTCACCATTCTGAGTCCTCATGCTAAATTCTAAGGTGCAGACCCTCACTTTTCCAACAATCTCCATGAGTCTTGCTTGTGTGAAGTAATCCAAATCCATGAAACAATGACAACAATAAGGAATTGTTGATAGATTTATCCCCATACTGCTTTTGCAAACCAATGGAATGCTACTGATTTGGGAACACAAGCAAACTCTGTGATGTTCCCGCCATCAGCAATTGCCTTTTCTTCTCCTGTTAGTACAAAGCCTCAATCTGAAGGACCTTTCAATTGTGTGTGTGAGTCAAAGTTGATACCAAGCTGTTTAATCACACTTATAGAATTGAAGCCAAGTAAGAAATAAATAGAATAAGTGAATTAATGTAACAAGGCACCAATTTCTTTACTATGAAATTAGCAAAAAGTAAAAAAATTCTCAGTTTTGGCAAGTGTATGTGAAGAAAGGCACTTTGATATAGTAGTAGTGGAGGGTAACTAGTGCAGCTATTTTGAGGGAAATTTGGCAATATCAATCAAAATTGGAACTTCACGTACTCTTTGAACACAAATATTGCTCAGCTGGGAATTTATTCAGAAGATATGTACTTGCAAGATATATAAAAGATGGATTCAATAAGATATTCATTGCATTTTCTCTGATCCAAAACCAAAACACACCTGGACAAAAAACTAAGTAGTCCAGGGGTGGTGGTTGTTGATGTTATGTGCCGTTCAGTCAGACCCGACTCATAGAGACCCCTCCTTGGGTTTCTGAGGTGGTATCACTAACAAAGTAGATTGTCCAACCTTCCAGAGGTAGGCCTGGCTAAATAATTAAACTGCATCTCTATGCTGACACACAAAGGATGTTTCAAGATCTGTCCTGAAGTACAATGCTGTCAGTGATAGGATAATATCCATATACCTACAAGGAAGACCCGTTAATATGAATATTATTAAAATTTATGCATTAACCACCAAAGCCAAAGATGAGGAAATTGAAGATTTTTATCAACTTCTACAGTCTGAAATTGACTGAACTTACAATCAGGATGTGTTAATTATCACTGGTAACTGGAATGCAACAGTTGGGAACAAAGAAGAATCACTGGTAGTTGGAAAATTTGGCCTTGGTGACAGAAATAATGCTG
>NW_006921914.1:1979732-1980553 GCF_000298275.1 Orycteropus afer afer
AGAAGGGACCATTCCCTGGAGAAGGATGTAATGCTTGGTAGGGTGGAAGAAAGAGGGGGAGGCCATCAACGAGATGGATTGACATGGTGGCTGCAATGATGGGCTCAAGTATAGCAGGGACCATGGAACTGGCACGGGATCAGGCAGTGTTTCGTTCTGCTGTGCATGGGGTCGCTATGAGTCAGAAATGACTTGACAGCACCTAACAACAACAACAACAACATGCTGGAACATTACAGAATAATTTGCAAGACCTGATAGAAAAACATTTCCAGGAAGCATTGTTAAGTGGGAAAAAAAGTAAGCTGAGGGAAAGGTTGTATAATAAAATAATAGTTAACCAGGTGGTACTTTAAAGGCGCCCTGGTGGCATAGTGGTTAAGTGCTTTACTGCTAACAGAAAGGTCTGCTGTTCAAACCTACTAGCCACTCCCAGGGGAGAAAAGATCTGGCATTCATATATTCATTTTGTAGATAAGAAAGAATTATCTTATTTTTAAATGAAAACACTGGTGATCTTTGGTTTGTTAGATTATACTGTTTTAATTTTCCCTGAACTTCTTGATATTTTCCAAATTCTTTGGGGTATGTCCTCAGGCCAAGTTCTCAAATAATCACCATGATGTATAGTAGAGCTGACAAGGGGCACGTTTGTAGTCACTTCTTGGTCACAGCCAGCTACCCAGAGGGACCGAGTAGTTGATCCTGTGGGCTCAGGACCATAGTTGCAGGGGACGTCAAGCTCAATTGGCATAACATACTACACAAAACATTGTTCTAGCTCCTACTTTGGCGAGTAGCCACTGGGATCTTAAAAGCTT
>NW_006921914.1:1981108-1984508 GCF_000298275.1 Orycteropus afer afer
AAATGGGAGGGGAGCTGTTGCATTGTGGTAAACTGTGGTCAATGTCATGAGACAAAGTGTATGTGAACTGCTGTATGGAAAGTGAATTTGCCCTGTAAATTTTCACTCAAATCATCATCATCATCATCATCATCATCATCATCATCATCATCATCATCAAATAATCACCATGAGACGTTTTCTGTTACATACATTTCCTCCAATGTCTGAGCCAGAGGATGGTGTTGAGGCCGAGAGAAATGGGGGCTGAGCTCAGGAAAACTTCATGAAAGAAGGGCCTGTGTTGCTTGCTTCCATGCTTGGGAGAGACAGTAACAGGGCTGGATTTAAAGCTGCACTGATATGTAGTCTACAGCTCTGAACTCCCTGAGTCCCCTGGGGCATGCCAAGGGGCTGGCTGCTTCTGAAATTGGTCTTGTCCTGTTGCAGGGGTAGCTTATTTGCATCATGTGCACATGTGCAAATCAATCCATTTAATGAAAGCAGTAGTTTGGACTTGTGCCTACAGGGTGAGAGTGATTTTGACTACAGCCTTTGCGTGTATCTGTGTAGCAGAAGTTTGTTGTTTTGGATATTTTTTCACTTGATATTTAAAGATATTCACAAGGGAATAAATTATGAGAGCAACTAAGTGTTGTGGAGTATCTTTACTAACATAGGAAATATTAGCTTATAGAATTGAGGGAGCATCAGACTGTGGAACAAAATGATTAGGAGAAAACGGAGGGATTAATGCTTAAACTGTGATTAATTCTCTGTAATCATTTCCTTCTTTTGATAATGTGGGACTGAGGAAGGAAGGACAAGGTTTGTTGTTTTGTTATTTTTTTTTTTTTTTGTTGAAACGTATGTAACAAAAGATTTGCCATTTCAACCACTTTTATGGGTAAAATTCAGTGACATTTGTTATGATCCCTATGCTATTCAAATTTTTTTCTCCACCCTTAACAGACTCAGTGCCTCTTAAGCAATACCTCTCTAGCTCCTCCTCCTCCCACCTGGTAACTACTAATAAACTGGTCTCCATGCATTTGCTTAATCTGAATATGTAAGTGAGACTATACAATATTTATCCTTTTGTGTCTGATTTATTTTACTCAGCAGAATGGGTTTGTTTTTAATATGTACTTATACCATATACAAAATGGATTATACTTCAACATAAAGAAAACTAAAATCCTCACAATGGACCAATAAGCAACATCACAATAAATGGAGATAAAATTGAAATTGTTGAGGATTTCATTTGGCTTGAATCCACAATCAATAACCAAGGAAGCAGTAGTCAAGAAATCAGACAACATAGAGGGGAGTTCTGGTAAGATGGTGGAACAGACAGAAAAGCTACACAGACCCTCTTCAACAGAGAAAAGAGAAACCAGTTGACAGAGATACAGAAGATAATCCTGGAGCTCTGAGCTTTAAAAGGAAGGATAAAGAAATGGATTAAATACCAAGTAGTAGAAGAACCTGAATGGAAACAGTGAGTAAGAACACAAATGGAGTTGTGGACTGTCAGCTACTCTGATGGGGCAGTCAGTTTGAATATTTACAAGTGGTGTTAAGACCTGGGCAGTAAGAAAAATTGGTTCTTCTTGCCAGTGGCTGCGTGGACAACTGCACTGGTGGCTGACAACTGAAAAGGGAAACAACAAAGGAGACAAACTGAGCTGTGGACTTCGAGCTGTCCAGAGGATGCAGCCATTTTGAATATTTACAAGCAGTGCAGCCATTTTGGATATTTAAAGTGGCAGTGTTCACACTCCAGCAACCTAAGAATAGGCTCTGCTTGCCAAGGAGAGTACAGGCAACCACACTGGAGGCTGATGACTGGAAAGGTCTGATAATCCCCTTGTTATTCTTATACCCTACATCCTCTTAGTGAACAGAGGTGTGGCCATCCCCTACCTCCACCCAGCTCCTGCATCAGTAGGAATTCCATCCCAGTCTGTGTGCTCTGAGAGAGCCTAGGTGCTCTGCCCTGCCCCACCCCCAGATTTGGGGGTTTTTTGTTAGTTTTAAAAGTGTTATTATTTTTTCTTTTTTCTTTTTATTTTTTCTTTATCCCTTCCTGGGTTCTAGTTTTTGGATTTTTTTTTCTCTTCTCTTTTCCTGGTTCCCATTTTTTTTTCTTTTGCTTCTTCCCATACTTTTTCCACTTTTTTTCTTTATTATTCTTTTACTTTAGCTCTTTTCTCTTATTCCTTCCTTCTCAGATATTGTGGGCTTTTTTTTCCTTCATCTCTTTATATTTGTTTTGTTTTTTAAAACTATTTCTTTATATATTTCTTCTCATTACTGCCTTTCCTCTTTTTTTCTTTTTAGCCATTATTCCTGTGTGATTATGAGGTGTGTGTTTTTTGTCCTCTTTTTTTGACTTTCCTGGTGTTTTTTATTGTTTTTATTGTTGGTTTTGTATAACTGAGTGGGAGACAGTAACTGTGCCAAACGATCCAACCATACCTGCACGCCTTCTGGAGCCCCACCTACTGAGTGAGGGATACCACTTGCTTCTGCACCAACTAGACAATGACAGATGATAGCCAAAATGACCCTGACTCACCCTTAACTGCTCTTCACAAACATCAAACAGAGATCTGTGCACTCACACTCATTCTCTATCACACCCACCAAGAGGCAGATGGTGAATGCATAAGTGCTGCCAACTAGTGAATGGAGGAGCATGTTACCCTGCTAACTCAGATATATCAAATTAAAACAAATCTTGGACAAATCACACCAAAATACATTCAACAATTAAATAAAAATCCAAAATCTTCACAACCTCTCAGACATAATAGATCATCACAGTCCACACAAAGAAGCAAGATAAATTAGTAGAAACAAGGGAGCAGGTACCGACCCACAAAACATCCCTGAGGAAAGAGCAGCATTGGAACTCCCTGATAAAGAATTAAAAAAAAAAAAATACACTTAGGAACCATCAATGGATTGATAGACAGATCAAGGAAAACAGAGACAAAACCCTAGAACAATTTGGGCAGACAATACAAGAACAAAATGACAAAATAAATGAAAAATCAGAAATGATACAAAATCTACAGATCCAAATCCAGAAGATTAACACTAAAATTTCAGAAATACATAACACATTGAATGGGCAAAGGAGTAGAATCGAATCAATGGAAAACAGAATTAGCGAGACTGAAGACAAATACCTCAATACTTCGGTAAGGGATCAACCAGAAGAAAAGATCAAAACAAAATGAAGAAAGCCTAAAATTCATGTGGGATATTATCAAGAGGAATAACCCACATCTAATTGAAATTCTGGGAGCTCTGATGGCATAGTGGCTAAGGCATTTGACTGCTAACCAGAAGGCTGGCAGTTCAAACCCACCAACCACTCCTCAGAAGGAAGGTTGGGCAATCTACTTCT
>NW_006921914.1:1984763-1986410 GCF_000298275.1 Orycteropus afer afer
AAAGAGAATCCTGGAAGCAGCATGGGAAAAATGAAAAGTTACCTACAAGGGGCAACCAAAAATACTAAACTCTGATTTCTCAGCAGAAGCCAGGCAGGCTAGGAGGCAATGAGATGACATATGTAAAACCTGAAGGAAAAAAACTTCCAATGAAGAATTATATACCCAACAAAACTGCCCTCAAATAACAGGGTGAAATTAGGACATTTCCAGATAAGTAGACATGAAGGGAATTTGTTAAAATCAGACCAACCTTACAAGGAAAGCTAAAGAAAGTCTTTTGGGCAGAGAACCAACAACAGCAAACAACAACCTACCATTAACACACATATAACATAACCCAGAAACCAACCCAGTTATAGAAGTATCCAAAGTAAAATAAGCTTACAAGACTATAAAAAGGGAACCAGAGACATCAATTGGCAAGTGAGGACAACTACAAACCAGGGAAAAAATAGTGTAGTTACAGAATTTCTAAATGGTGAGGCACTCAAGACAACTGCTAGATAGAATGGACTGCTCTAAACTTGGGAAGAAAATTATAAACCATGGGGTAACCTCAAAGAAAAATGATAAACCTTCATATCAAAATAAAAAAAGAGGACAAGCACAAATATTTAGCAAATATTAAAACAACAACAATTAAGGAAATGATAATACAGTTTATAAACAAAATGAGGTCAGCACAGAAAATTATATGGAACAAAGAAATAGGCAACAGCACAAAAAAACACATAACAAAATGACAGCAACAAATTCATATTTGTCAATAATTACTCTGAATATAAATGGATTAAATGCACTGCTCAAGAGATGGAGAGTTTCAGACTAGATGAGAAAATATAACCCATAAATATGCTGCCTACAAGAGACACACCTTAGAGACAAAGACAAAAATAAACTAAAAATCAAAGGTTGGAAAAAGATATATCAAGCAAATGGCAACCAAAAAAGAGCAGGAGTGGCAATATTAATTTCTGATCAAATTGACCTTAAGGCAAAAACCACTATAAGAGACAAGGAAGGACATTATATAATGATTAAAGAATCAATCAAACAAGAAGACATAACCATAATAAATATCTATGCACCCAATGAAAGCCCCCAAATATATAAATCAGACTTTAACAGAGTTGAAAAGACAAATAGATGACTCCACTGTCATAGTAGGAAACTTTAACACACCACTTTCAATGTAAGAAAGAACAACTGGAAAGAAACTCAAGAAAGATGCAGAAGAACTAAACAATACAATCTACCAACTTGACCTTATAGACATCTACAGAGCATTTCACTCAACAACAGCCCAGTATACATTCTTTTTCAGTGCACATGGAACATTCCCCAGGATAGATCATATGTTAGGCCACAAACTAAGAAGCATCAATAAATTTCAAAACATTGAAATACTGCAAAGCATTTTCTCAGATCACAATGCTATAAAATTATCAATCAACAATAGAAAGATCAATGGAAAAAGAGCAAATATGTGGAAACTGACAAATGACTGGATAATAGAGAAATAAAAAATGCAATTAAAAAATTCCTTGAGTCAAATGAGAATGAAAACACAACATACCAAAATGTTTGGGACACAGCAAAAGCAGTGATCAGAGGCCAATTTATAGCAATAAATGCACACATCAA
>NW_006921914.1:1991486-1994288 GCF_000298275.1 Orycteropus afer afer
ATTCAATGCAATCCCAATCCAGATAGCATAAATATTCTTTAAGGATATGGAAAAAACAATAGCTAATTTTACATGGAAAGGAAAGAGACCTTGGATAAGCAAAGCACTACTGAAGAAGAACAAAGTAGGAGGTCTCAGACTCCCAGATCTCAAAATCTACTATACAGCCACAATACTCAAAACATCCTGGTATCGGTACAACAACAGACACACAGACCAGTGGAATAGAATTGAGAATCCAGAAATAAATCCATCCACCGACTGTCAGCTCATCTTTGACAAAGGGCTGAAATCCATTAAATGGGACAAAGATAGTCTCTTTAACAAATGGTGCTGGAAAATTGGTTATCCGTTTGCAGAAAAATGAAGCAAAATCCATACCTCACACAACACACAAAAACTAACTCCAGGTGGATCAAAGACTTAATTTAAATGTGAATCCTAAAACTATAAAGCTCCTCAAGGAAAAAATAGGGCCAATTTTAGAGGCCCTAATTTATGGCATGGGAGATCCGGTAGCATAGTGCCTGACGCACTTGACTGCTAACCAGACAGCTGGTGGTTCAGAGCCACCAGCCACTCCTCAGAAGGAAGGCTGGGCTATCTATTTCTGTAGTGATACTGCCTCAGAAACCCAAGGAGGGGTCACTATGAGTTGGGTCCGACTCCACAGCAACAAGCAAATTGAAAAATGGGAAGAAGACATGAATAGACACTACACCAAAGAAGATATTCAGGTTGCCAACAAACACATGAAGAAATATCCATGATCATTAGCCATTAGAGAGATGCAAGTCAAAACAGCAGTGACATAAAATCTCATCCCAGCACTAATAGTAAAATTCAACAAGACAGAAAATAACAAATGCTGGCAAGGATGTGGAGAGATTGGGACTCTCATACACTTCTGGTGGGACTATCAAATACCACCATTGGAAAATAGAAATGAGTATGTGATTCCTTAAAAAGTTGGAATTGGAAATATCATTTGATCCAGCAATCACATTACTAGGTATATATCCTGAAGAAGTGAGAGCCAGGACAAGAACAGATGTATGCACACCCATGCTCATTGCAGCACTATTCACAATAGCAAAGAGATGGAAACAACCTAAGTGCCCATCAGCAGAAGAATGGATAACCAAACTATGATACATACAGACAATGGAATACTACGCAACCTTAAAGAATAATGTAGAATTTGCAAAACACTGCATAATGTGGATGAACTTCGAGAATATTAGCTGAGTGAAATAAATCAATCAGAACAAATATTGTATTAGTTCACTATTGTAAAAATCAAGGGAAGGTTTATATGTGGAAGGAAACTTTTTTTTTTGGTTACCAGGGATGGCAGGGGAGGGGAGGAAACACTGCTAGATAAGTAGAGACAAGTATTGATTTGGGTGAAAGGAAGGGCAACGTACCAAAAGTGAGTGATCAACACGGTGGCACTGAGGAAGAGGACGACATGAAGAGGTACACAGAAGGTACAGACAACAAAGATGAATCCTTTTGCATGTACAGTACTGCACTGTCAATGATGGCAAGCACTCATCTACTGGTAGATAAATGGATGAATAGGCTGAATGATTAAGTATGGCTATGCATGGGGAAGTGTGCCCATGACCGTGCATAGGGTTGGCAGACGATATTTCTATATGCATACCTGTAGGTTCTATAAGAATGTCTGGGTTTATAGTAAGCTGACAAGGGGAAAAGTGGTGGTGGCTTCTTGGCCACAGCCAGTTACCCTGAGGGAGTGAGCAGTTGGACCTCTTGGCTCAGGACCATGGTCACAGGGGACATCAAGCTCAATTGGTATAACATACTACACAAAAAACACTGTTCTACATCCCACTTTGGTGGTAGTGATTGGAGACTTAGAAGCTTGCAAGCAGCCATCTAGATGCAATGATGGGTCTCTCCTCATCCAGAGCAAGTGAGAATGGAGAAAAGCAAAGCCACATGGCAACAATTAGTCCAAGGGACTAATAGACTATGCAATCCTCAGCCTATATGACAATGAGACCAGAAGAACTACATGGTGCCCAGCTACCACTGTCAACCACTTGGAGGGGAGTCAGTGTAGGAAATCCTGGATAGAATGAGAGAGCAATGTGGAACAAAACTCAAAAGCATAAAAAAAGACCAGGTTTGCTGGTCTGATAAAGCCCTGAGACTATGGCCCCTAGTTACTCTTCAGGTCTGGAACTGAACTCACTCCTGTGGCTTCCAAGCACACAACAGACAGGTGTATGGGGTGAACATTTACATCAGGTAGATATACTCCTTGGAGCAATCAATCGTGGGAGAATAGAAGGGCCGTGTTTGCATTGGGAGATAACTTGGGGACGGCTGAGTACATGGGAGTGAAGGACACAGGGAAGCGGTAACTACAGGAAGGAAGTGGGAAGAGAGCTGTTCCACTGTGGGGAATTGAAGTCAGTGTCATGAAACAAAATGTGTATGAACTGCTGTATGGAAAATGAATTTGCTCAGTAACCTTTCACCCAAATCACAGTAAAAAGACACCAGGCAATGTAAAGCACTAGCCAAATCCACTGCCAAAGACCTCTTTAATGTGTTAAAAAGCAAAGATGTCACTTTGAAGGTGCACCTGACCCAAGCCATGGTTATTTTCAATAGCCTCACACACATGTGAGAGCTGGACAATAAATAAGGAAGCCCTCAGAAGAGTTGATGCATTTGAACTGTGGTGCTGGTGAAGAATATTGAAAATACCACGGACTACCAGAAGAATGAACAAATTTGTCTTGGAACAAGTACAGACAGAAAGCT